>NW_026870360.1:247500-249567 GCF_963584025.1 Labrus mixtus
TTAGGGTTAGGGTTAGGGTTAGGGTTAGGGTTAGGGTTAGGGTTAGGGTTAGGGTTAGGGTTAGGGTTAGGGTTAGGGTTAGGGTTAGGGTTAGGGTTAGGGTTAGGGTTAGGGTTAGGGTTAGGGTTAGGGTTAGGGTTAGGGTTAGGGTTAGGGTTAGGGTTAGGGTTAGGGTTAGGGTTAGGGTTAGGGTTAGGGTTAGGGTTAGGGTTAGGGTTAGGGTTAGGGTTAGGGTTAGGGTTAGGGTTAGGGTTAGGGTTAGGGTTAGGGTTAGGGTTAGGGTTAGGGTTAGGGTTAGGGTTAGGGTTAGGGTTAGGGTTAGGGTTAGGGTTAGGGTTAGGGTTAGGGTTAGGGTTAGGGTTAGGGTTAGGGTTAGGGTTAGGGTTAGGGTTAGGGTTAGGGTTAGGGTTAGGGTTAGGGTTAGGGTTAGGGTTAGGGTTAGGGTTAGGGTTAGGGTTAGGGTTAGGGTTAGGGTTAGGGTTAGGGTTAGGGTTAGGGTTAGGGTTAGGGTTAGGGTTAGGGTTAGGGTTAGGGTTAGGGTTAGGGTTAGGGTTAGGGTTAGGGTTAGGGTTAGGGTTAGGGTTAGGGTTAGGGTTAGGGTTAGGGTTAGGGTTAGGGTTAGGGTTAGGGTTAGGGTTAGGGTTAGGGTTAGGGTTAGGGTTAGGGTTAGGGTTAGGGTTAGGGTTAGGGTTAGGGTTAGGGTTAGGGTTAGGGTTAGGGTTAGGGTTAGGGTTAGGGTTAGGGTTAGGGTTAGGGTTAGGGTTAGGGTTAGGGTTAGGGTTAGGGTTAGGGTTAGGGTTAGGGTTAGGGTTAGGGTTAGGGTTAGGGTTAGGGTTAGGGTTAGGGTTAGGGTTAGGGTTAGGGTTAGGGTTAGGGTTAGGGTTAGGGTTAGGGTTAGGGTTAGGGTTAGGGTTAGGGTTAGGGTTAGGGTTAGGGTTAGGGTTAGGGTTAGGGTTAGGGTTAGGGTTAGGGTTAGGGTTAGGGTTAGGGTTAGGGTTAGGGTTAGGGTTAGGGTTAGGGTTAGGGTTAGGGTTAGGGTTAGGGTTAGGGTTAGGGTTAGGGTTAGGGTTAGGGTTAGGGTTAGGGTTAGGGTTAGGGTTAGGGTTAGGGTTAGGGTTAGGGTTAGGGTTAGGGTTAGGGTTAGGGTTAGGGTTAGGGTTAGGGTTAGGGTTAGGGTTAGGGTTAGGGTTAGGGTTAGGGTTAGGGTTAGGGTTAGGGTTAGGGTTAGGGTTAGGGTTAGGGTTAGGGTTAGGGTTAGGGTTAGGGTTAGGGTTAGGGTTAGGGTTAGGGTTAGGGTTAGGGTTAGGGTTAGGGTTAGGGTTAGGGTTAGGGTTAGGGTTAGGGTTAGGGTTAGGGTTAGGGTTAGGGTTAGGGTTAGGGTTAGGGTTAGGGTTAGGGTTAGGGTTAGGGTTAGGGTTAGGGTTAGGGTTAGGGTTAGGGTTAGGGTTAGGGTTAGGGTTAGGGTTAGGGTTAGGGTTAGGGTTAGGGTTAGGGTTAGGGTTAGGGTTAGGGTTAGGGTTAGGGTTAGGGTTAGGGTTAGGGTTAGGGTTAGGGTTAGGGTTAGGGTTAGGGTTAGGGTTAGGGTTAGGGTTAGGGTTAGGGTTAGGGTTAGGGTTAGGGTTAGGGTTAGGGTTAGGGTTAGGGTTAGGGTTAGGGTTAGGGTTAGGGTTAGGGTTAGGGTTAGGGTTAGGGTTAGGGTTAGGGTTAGGGTTAGGGTTAGGGTTAGGGTAGGGTTAGGGTTAGGGTTAGGGTTAGGGTTAGGGTTAGGGTTAGGGTTAGGGTTAGGGTTAGGGTTAGGGTTAGGGTTAGGGTTAGGGTTAGGGTTAGGGTTAGGGTTAGGGTTAGGGTTAGGGTTAGGGTTAGGGTTAGGGTTAGGGTTAGGGTTAGGGTTAGGGTTAGGGTTAGGGTTAGGGTTAGGGTTAGGGTTAGGGTTAGGGTTAGGGTTAGGGTTAGGGTTAGGGTTAGGGTTAGGGTTAGGGTTAGGGTTAGGGTTAGGGTTAGGGTTAGGGTTAGGGTTAGGGTTAGGGTTAGGGTTAGGGTTAGGGTTAGGGTTAGGGTTAGGGTTAG
>NW_026870361.1:0-7439 GCF_963584025.1 Labrus mixtus
CTATACGAATCCTTGAGTCTTGATAACTCAACACCGTTACGATCAGTAAACGTAGACAAGTTTTCACACAAAGTCCTTTATTTAAGTTACTTGTGAGAACACGACGATTACAATTCCAAATTGTTAATGACCATAAAGAAAAGGTATCTTTTCTTATATAGATATTGATTTCAGGCGGGTACATTGGATAATTATTTATGTATAAAAAGTGGATAAAGGTATTTTTGATTATTGGCTTATTTTAAGTTTAATGGATTTAAATCATTAGGTCCAGGTAGTTGATATCGAAACTATTTTATCAAAGATTTATAGTTTCGATGATAGCATGAAAAAGGGTAATTTGAACTTTTTGCTGAGCTAAAGCTTTTAAAGGGAAAACGAAATAAGTTGTACCGTGTGTTCATATAGATTCCAATATCCCTCCGGGGGCTTAGGGGGGTGTAACGAAATTGGAACAATTTTAGTTTATATACAAAAAAAGTATGTTAGGTTGACTTTGTGGAGCGAAAGAAGAGTAATGTATCACATATTGTTTGACGAAGGAAGAAAAGTGCAATGTACAAAAGGAAGAAGGAAGAAAAAGAGAAGAGAGAAAAATTATGATATTAGGTAAGAAAAAAAAAATTGATTTTTAAAATAATATATATAGTATTGGAATATGTATGTACATCTTCATCATTGGGGTACCGTTCGTTTTTATTTCTCTTGTTTTATGATCTTCGGATTAAAAGCTGGTTGTGACGGATACGGATTAACGTTCATTGAGTATGTGTCTTCATTTCCATAGAGAAAATCCGGGTCGTCGTAGAGGATCTTCTGTCTTGGGTTGCGGTAACAGCAGTTACCGTATCTTCGATACAAGCACGTTGCAATCGATAAGATTGCGGCGACACTAAGGGCTGTCATGATTGGTAGTCCTATTTTATTGACGACTCCGGAGAATAGGGATGAACCTTTACTGGTTATTTTGTTGAAGTGATCTTTTAGTTGATCCGCGGTTTTTCCTATTATCTCTGTGGTAAGGTGGGGTTCGACGCGTTTGAGACGTTTGCGTAGTTCTTTTGCTGTGAACGTACGATTGAGGCGTGTTGCTTCTTTCACGTGAGACAGAGAATAATTGCCAAGAAGGTTCTGGATGATGTTGAATTGGCGTTGAATCACGTGATTGGATTGTCCGAACGTTCGATGAGGAAGTATTGTACGTTTCGAGTCGCAGACAATACATGTTTCATTTAATTGAATTTGTGACAGTCCGTAATTGTGGAATGTCACATATGTATTGTCTTGGCAGGTGACTTCATACAGTTGCATTTTGGGGTCGAAAATCGTAAATGTCGTTTCGTCGAGTTGAGCCGCATGGCTGTCCCGTGTTTCTACAAGGTGACAATGTGCCATGATTTCATCTTCGTCCGCTAGGAAGAGGGCGAGTATGCAAGTTTTGTATTTTGTGGAGTACAGAATGTTGCTCCATTGACAATAATGTATATTGTTGGATTCCTTGCATGAGTCCTGGTCGATGTTGCGGAGAGGGCGATATAGGCTGCGGTCCTCATTGATTCCGATATAAGAGTACTCGTTTTCAATTATGAAGAATTTGGTACCTATTCTTATCGGTGTAGGAACGTAACGATATAGACGGAGTACGGAGTTTGTTTCATAGATCGGTATGTGAGTATACAGATGTATGGTGTTATTATGGCTAAACATTTCGGTTTGTAGGTTTGGCATTTGTGTTATTGACGTTACCATTGGGCGGAATCCACGATGGTTGAGAAAAGCTGTCAAGCGTTGAAGCTTTTGTACAAAGTGGCCCGGAGAAATGGTGAGTGGATGCAGTCGATGAGTCATTCCCCAATGGATAATGTTTAATAAATACTCCAATTGGGCGTTGAGGTGTTCTCGATACGTTATACAGTAGAGCGCGTGTGGTTGTGAGTGTAGTTTGTCTACTTGGAGATGGTAAATCTCTTCCTCCCCCACGTAGGAAAGAAAGTTATCCTGTAGTTCGTTTAGGGCTTTGCGGTGGGTTTCGACGTTTTCGCGAATACTAACGGAAAGGGCAGACATTGTAATACTTGCGACGCTGAATAGTGCGACGAGTAGAAGTACAATTGCTGTGCCTATAGCTCGTTCGTCGCGGTGAGGTCGTACGAAATTGCGTGTAAATTCGTCTTCGGTTGGAATCTGATTGAAGAGGCCTTGAATGTCGCGCCATTTGCGTTTGATAGGCCAGGTCATCAAATCTTCTCGACCGACGGGCATTTCGCATGTGACGTTAGTATTGATCATATCGTTGAATTTATCCAACGGTATTTTCGTCACCAAGTGGTGAAACCCGAGATTTCCGATAAGTAGTGATTCGGATGTAAAATATGCCCATGTATCTTCGTATGTTTGTAATTGAAATGGCGAAGTCATTGTAGGAGAAGTGTTGGGGGCGGCGAACGGAATGACGAAGGTTTTTAGATGTGTGAGTCGGATGACTCAGATGGCGTAGTAGAAGAGGCCGGTTCGGCAGATGTTGCCTTTTTAGCGGCGAGGGTTCTGCTACGTGTAGTAGGCGGTGTTCCAGCGATGACGCGTTTACGGCGCTTGCGTGGCGGCTTGTCCGGTTTTGTGGTGGGGGATTCCGGAGTTACTGTTGCATCTGTTTCGGGCGGCGGCAGTTTCCGCGTATACGTCTTCGTAGATCGTGGGATGAGAAGAGGATCGGCGGGATGTGCAGTCGCGGAGCGAGATGTCTTGTTGGCGAGGATCGAGATCGGAGTAATTGTCGTAATCGTCGTAGTATTCGTCCACGTCGTCTTCGTGGGGGATTATTATGATATCGTCTTCAATATGTGGTTCGTCGTCGTAATATTCTTCTGGTTCGGCGGTTGGGGCTCTGATCTGTGAGAAACGCTAGAGGGGGAAGATGTAAGATTAGACGTAGTAGAATTATTAAGTAAACTGTTTGCTGCTGGGGCAATTGGAGGGACTGCTGGTGAAATTGGAGGAACAGGAGGGTAGGTAGGTCTTCGGATAGATTGATATAAGTTATGTGCTGTGCGACGGAGAATTATTGGTTCGAGCGGAGGTTGAGGTGGGCTTTCGGTTGGGCGCTTTATAGGTTTAGCGAGTGGCGGTGGAACCTCGATATCGAGGTCATCGTGGCGGGAAAAGTAGTGTTTTAGCTTGTCGACGTTAATTTTGGTCGCTTTGTCGGTGGGTTGTTGTTGAATATATACCGTATTATACTTAGGTTGTGTGTCAACAACAATGAAGGGGCCTACCCACGGGGATTCTAGTTTTCGACTAGGCCCTGTGAATTCATGACTTTCGCGTTTGCGAAGAACCATGTCGCCAATTTCGAAGAGTTTTTCGTTCGTTTTTTGATCGAAATATGCTTTAGCAGTCTTATTATTCTCGTCTAATAACGCTTTATTGGATTGCCATGCTAAAAATAAGCGTTGTAGTTGGGGGGTGGTCCATTCGTGGGAGTAATTTTGTTTGAATTGGAACAGTTTGTTGAATGGTTGGGTGGGTTGGTTCATGTAGACCATGAAGTAGGGCGTATTCTTTATGCTCCTATGCCATGTTGTATTGTATAATAGTTGGGCGGAGGGGATTAGATCGGGCCAGTTGATACCGCCGTCCTTTACGTAAGATCGCAGAAAATTCCCAATGGTGCGGTTAATGCGTTCGACTTGGGCGTTACTTTGAGGGTGGTAGGGCGTGGTATGAACGTGTTGAATACCAAGTTTGGCATTAAGAGCTCTGATAATTGAGTTGTCAAACTCACGCCCGTTGTCGGTTACTAGCAATTTAGGGACCGAAAAGTAACTGATCCATTCGTTGAGAATTTTGGTTGCGATTGTTTGGGCATTTTTATTTTTTAGAGGTATAAACACCGCAAATTTTGTAAAGGCGTCTATTAGGACGAATATATATACGTAACCATTCACATTGCGTAGTGGGCCGAGAAGGTCGGCATGTACACGATCGTTGAATGCGGTCGCGGGTTCCAAGGGTTTAAGGGTGGGTTTGTTTAAATTATCCTTTTTGGCGAGTTGGCATGTCTCGCATGTTTTGATATAATCTTTTATGAGGGCCGTGGCGCGATGATGATAAAAGGTTTCGTTAAATTTTTGGAGAGTAGCGTACCAACCGCGGTGTCCGCCGGTGGTAGCCTCGTCATGGAGGGCCGTCATTATATCAGGGATTAGTGCGTCAGGGGCTGCAAGGCGATGTTTTCCAGCGAGAAAGATAAACAATATGTTATCATGTATAGTTAAACGTTGGGTGAGGCATTTATATTTGCGCTTTTGACTGGAGGAGAGAGCAATGTTTTGATCGAGGAGGTCCCGTAAGGGTTTCAAGAATGGGTCCTCTTTCTGCATTTTAGATAATGCGATGGGTGTAAATTTATCAAGGTAGGATGGTACCGAGATGGGGGCGATCGTGGCTATAGGACGGAGATTCCGTGATAAAAAGTCGGGAGCGCCCATTTCGGTACCCTTTTGTAATGAATATCATAGTGATATCCGAGGAGCCTATCGCGTAATCGTTGCAGGACCAGACTATCGAGTCGTTTAGTTGACGCGATTGGTTTGTGGTCAGTAAAGATAAGGAATGGCTTAGGTTGACCATACAGATAGTTGTGAAAGTGTTCGCAACCAAATACTATTGCTCGCTGTTCCAAGTTAGACGGGGAGTAGTTCTCCTCCGATTTATTTGCCTGTTTGCTGGCATAGCCTATTACATGCAAGCCCTGTGCGGAGCGTTGGCAGAGGACAGCGCCGTATCCCGGTGGGCGTTGTTCCTCTCTATTACCTGTGGCGGCATCGCAGTATAATTCGTACTGCAGATGACGCTGAGGGAAGGATAGTAGGGGGGCATTAATAAGTTTACTTTTAAGCTTATCGTAAGCTTCTTGTGCGCGGGGGGGAAGCGCACCCTTGGACCATGTGGAGACCTTTTTCGTGAGCATCGTGAGAGGTTGGGATAGTCGCGCGAAATCACGTATGTGGTCGCGGAAAAAGTTGGCTAGACCTACAAATTGTCGAATTTGTTTGACGGTGGACGGGGGACTAAGTTTCGCTATGGCATCGATCTTACTTTGAGTGGGTTGTATCCCGTGACGCGAGAGAGTAAAACCGAGATATTCGATTTTATGAGCTCCAAATGTACATTTGTTGGGATTGAGCTTAAGATTTTCGTCGCGAAGTACTGTAAAGATCTTTTGAAGGTCGGCGGTGTGTTGAAAATGGTCTTTTGTAAAGACCAGGATATCGTCAATATATGTAATGACGTGAGGGATGCCAGTGAATATATTATCCATCATGGCAGAAAAACTGCTGGGAGCGCCATGGCTCCCGAAGCAACTGACTTTAAATTGAAATTGTCCCAGAGTGGGAACTGTAAAAGCCGTATATTGTCGGGATTGTTCCTCCAAATTTTGTTGGAAGAATCCCGATTGAAGATCCATTGATGAAAACACCGCCGCGCCGTCCTTCGATATGAGATCGAAGCACGTGCGAAGATCTTTGAGGCTATAATAATCCTGGATTGTATCAGCGTTGACCTTCCGGAGGTCGATGACCGGCCGCCATGTGCCGTTTTTCTTTTTAACGCAAAATATAGGAGAATTATAGCGGGAGCGGGCGCACTCGATAAGGCCCCTATTAAGGAGTTCCTTGACATAGGATTCAATCACATCTTGATGTGCTTGTGGAATCGGGAACTGTTTTGTGTAAATGGGGTTATCATGGTTAAGATGTATGCGATGCGAAAGTTTAGACGTATGTCCGAGGTCATAGTCGTGAAATGCGAACACGTCAATATTATCAGAAATTAGGGTACGGTATGTGAGTTCGAGTTGTTTCGGGGCAGCAATTGTAACTTTGTTTATGACGGATTCAATGTCCTTTTTGGACCGTTTTGGAGGTTTGGTAAGACGGATCGTGGAAATGTCTTTTTCCTCGGGGTCGGAGTAGGGATATACATCGGTGATGACATATCCGCGGGGAAGAATCACGTCGTCCGCTGTGGGATTAACGCATAAAAGGTAGCCCATACCGGTGCTATCGGTATGGGTAATTGATGAAATGAAGTAGACGTTTGCTGTATTGGTTTCATCATGTAGGAAGTATGTTTGGTCAGGACTGGGGAACTGAACCGATATGACGAATATAGCTAAGGAACGAAGATTTTGTTCCTTTTTAATTGTTGCCATATTATCGGTGGGCACCACGGTCACAGGAGATATGGTTAATGAACGGTTCTGGGAGTCTTCAATAGATGAATATCCGTGTGGAATGTTCATTTTTATCATGTTAACCTGGGCCGGGGAGAACTGGTTGGTCGGCAACGTAATAATATTCGTTGACGATATGGAGTGTTTGAATTGCCGAAGGCAGTTGAGAAAAGCGATTGGCTGGGGTGGTTGCAAGGTCCTGATGTGATCAGGTCTTAGAGAAATGTGGTTCCCGATGATGGGAATCTGGTATTTGTGAAGAAAATCTACTCCAAGAAGAATTTGAGGAGTGAGATTGGGGAACACAAAGAAAGTGTGAGTGACCGATTCCTTGTTGGGAAGGATGAAGTGTAGTTCAGCAAGACTATCTACGTGCATTACCTCGCCGCTAGCTGTTTTAAACAGGTAGGCGGGGAGGGGTCGTTTGCGGAAGGGAACTCGTTTGAGTAAGTCCGAATTGACACAGGAGACGGATGCGCCTGTGTCACACAAAGCATCCACCGGAAGGTGGAATATAGTGATTCGGAGATGGGGGCGCGTTAATCGGGTGGCGGGCGATTGGGGAATCACATGTACATTTTGTGATTCGAGAGCGCCCGGGAGGTACTCGAAGGACATTACGTTAATCTGAAAGCTTGGTTGCATATCAAATAAATCGCAATGGAGGAAATCCTCCACATCCGCACTACTGGGTGTAATATTGCGGTTCATTGGGGTTAAGCAATTAATTAATGCTGGGGGCATGCGGCAGGTTTCCTTTTTGTGCCAGCCCCATTGTTTGCATCGGGTACAAAAGAATGGTCGGCGCCTTTGAAAGTTACGCGGACGGGCTTTGTACCGGGATGCACGGTTCGTGTTGTATCGTACAACATAGTTACCGTTGTTGTCATCGGAGCGAAAATTTTGCGTGAAGGGAGGGCGCCTATTGTTACTGAAGGAGTTAAAAGGGCGGATAGCCGCAATGTCCTCTGTATCATCCTCGGTAAAGTTGGTTGAGGGTAATTGAGAAGCGATATTCATGGTGCGCGATAAATCCTTGGCGATCAAATCGATGCGTGGGCCATAGTCTTTAAGAGTTCTATGGTCCAGATGGTAGATTGCAGAGCGTACTTGCTCTGGTATACCATCATTAAATAAGGCATTGATCTGATCGTCGAGGTGGAGACGAAGTTTGTTGTAATTAGAACAACAAGGGTCGTGTTTG
>NW_026870362.1:0-108000 GCF_963584025.1 Labrus mixtus
TCTCTGTGTGTGTGTCTGTTTGTGTGTGTCTCCGTGTGTGTGTTTGTGTGTGTGTTGTGTCTCTGTGTCTCTCTGTGTGTGTCTCTGCGAGTGACATCATAACAGAGAAAAGTAAAGACCTGAGTGACATCATAACAGAGAGAAATAAAGACCTGAGTGACATCATAACAAAGAGAAATAAAGACCTGAGTGACATCATAACAGAGAGAAGTAAAGACCTGAGTGACATCATAACAAAGAGAAATAAAGACCTGAGTGACATCATAACAGAGAGAAGTAAAGACCTGAGTGACATCATAACAAAGAGAAATAAAGACCTGAGTGACATCATAACAGAGAGAAGTAAAGACCTGAGTGACATCATAACAAAGAGAAATAAAGACCTGAGTGACATCATAACAGAGAGAAGTAAAGACCTGAGTGACATCATAACAAAGAGAAATAAAGACCTGAGTGACATCATAACAGAGAGAAGTGAAGAGGAGTGACATCATAACAGAGAGAAGTGAAGAGGAGTGACATCATAACAGAGAGAAGTGAAGAGGAGTGACATCATAACAGAGAGAAGTGAAGAGGAGTGACATCATAACAGAGAGAAGTAAAGACCTGAGAGACATCATAACAGAGAGAAGTAAAGACCTGAGTGACATCATAACAGAGAGAAGTGAAGAGGAGTGACATCATAACAGAGAGAAGTGAAGAGGAGTGACATCATAACAGAGAGAAGTGAAGAGGAGTGACATCATAACAGAGAGAAGTAAAGACCTGAGAGACATCATAACAGAGAGAAGTAAAGACCTGAGTGACATCATAACAGAGAGAAGAAAAGACCTGAGTGACATCATAACAGAGAGAAATAAAGACCTGAGTGACATCATAACAAAGAGAAATAAAGACCTGAGTGACATCATAACAAAGAGAAATAAAGACCTGAGTGACATCATAACAGAGAGAAGTAAAGAGGAGTGACATCATAACAAAGAGAAGTAAAGACCTGAGTGACATCATAACAGAGAGAAGTAAAGAGGAGTGACATCATAACAGAGAAAAGTAAAGACCTGAGTGACATCATAACAGAGAGAAGTAAAGACCTGAGTGACATCATAACAGAGAGAAGTAAAGAGGAGTGACATCATAACAAAGAGAAGTAAAGACCTGAGTGACATCATAACAGAGAGAAATAAAGACCTGAGTGACATCATAACAGAGAGAAATAAAGACCTGAGTGACATCATAACAGAGAAAAGTAAAGAGGAGTGACATCATAACAAAGAGAAGTAAAGACCTGAGTGACATCATAACAAAGAGAAATAAAGACCTGAGTGACATCATAACAGAGAGAAGTAAAGAGGAGTGACATCATAACAGAGAAAAGTAAAGACCTGAGTGACATCATAACAGAGAGAAGTAAAGACCTGAGTGACATCATAACAAAGAGAAATAAATACCTGAGTGACATCATAACAAAGAGAAGTGAAGAGGAGTGACATCATAACAGAGAGAAGTGAAGAGGAGTGACATCATAACAGAGAGAAGTGAAGAGGAGTGACATCATAACAGAGAGAAGTGAAGAGGAGTGACATCATAACAGAGAGAAGTAAAGACCTGAGAGACATCATAACAGAGAGAAGTAGAGACCTGAGTGACATCATAACAAAGAGAAATAAAGACCTGAGTGACATCATAACAGAGAGAAGTGAAGAGGAGTGACATCATAACAGAGAGAAGTGAAGAGGAGTGACATCATAACAGAGAGAAGTGAAGAGGAGTGACATCATAACAGAGAGAAGTAAAGACCTGAGAGACATCATAACAGAGAGAAGTAAAGACCTGAGTGACATCATAACAAAGAGAAATAAAGACCTGAGTGACATCATAACAGAGAGAAGTAAAGAGGAGTGACATCATAACAAAGAGAAGTAAAGACCTGAGTGACATCATAACAAAGAGAAATAAAGACCTGAGTGACATCATAACAGAGAGAAGTAAAGAGGACTGACATCATAACAGAGAAAAGTAAAGACCTGAGTGACATCATAACAGAGAGAAGTAAAGACCTGAGTGACATCATAACAGAGAGAAGTAAAGACCTGAGTGACATCATAACAGAGAGAAGTAAAGACCTGAGTGACATCATAACAGAGAGAAGTGAAGAGGAGTGACATCATAACAGAGAGAAGTGAAGAGGAGTGACATCATAACAGAGAGAAGTGAAGAGGAGTGACATCATAACAGAGAGAAGTGAAGAGGAGTGACATCATAACAGAGAGAAGTAAAGACCTGAGAGACATCATAACAGAGAGAAGTAAAGACCTGAGTGACATCATAACAGAGAGAAGTGAAGAGGAGTGACATCATAACAGAGAGAAGTGAAGAGGAGTGACATCATAACAGAGAGAAGTGAAGAGGAGTGACATCATAACAGAGAGAAGTAAAGACCTGAGAGACATCATAACAGAGAGAAGTAAAGACCTGAGTGACATCATAACAGAGAGAAGAAAAGACCTGAGTGACATCATAACAGAGAGAAATAAAGACCTGAGTGACATCATAACAAAGAGAAATAAAGACCTGAGTGACATCATAACAAAGAGAAATAAAGACCTGAGTGACATCATAACAGAGAGAAGTAAAGAGGAGTGACATCATAACAAAGAGAAGTAAAGACCTGAGTGACATCATAACAGAGAGAAGTAAAGAGGAGTGACATCATAACAGAGAAAAGTAAAGACCTGAGTGACATCATAACAGAGAGAAGTAAAGACCTGAGTGACATCATAACAGAGAGAAGTAAAGAGGAGTGACATCATAACAAAGAGAAGTAAAGACCTGAGTGACATCATAACAGAGAGAAATAAAGACCTGAGTGACATCATAACAGAGAGAAATAAAGACCTGAGTGACATCATAACAGAGAAAAGTAAAGAGGAGTGACATCATAACAAAGAGAAGTAAAGACCTGAGTGACATCATAACAAAGAGAAATAAAGACCTGAGTGACATCATAACAGAGAGAAGTAAAGAGGAGTGACATCATAACAGAGAAAAGTAAAGACCTGAGTGACATCATAACAGAGAGAAGTAAAGACCTGAGTGACATCATAACAAAGAGAAATAAATACCTGAGTGACATCATAACAAAGAGAAGTGAAGAGGAGTGACATCATAACAGAGAGAAGTGAAGAGGAGTGACATCATAACAGAGAGAAGTGAAGAGGAGTGACATCATAACAGAGAGAAGTGAAGAGGAGTGACATCATAACAGAGAGAAGTAAAGACCTGAGAGACATCATAACAGAGAGAAGTAGAGACCTGAGTGACATCATAACAAAGAGAAATAAAGACCTGAGTGACATCATAACAGAGAGAAGTGAAGAGGAGTGACATCATAACAGAGAGAAGTGAAGAGGAGTGACATCATAACAGAGAGAAGTGAAGAGGAGTGACATCATAACAGAGAGAAGTAAAGACCTGAGAGACATCATAACAGAGAGAAGTAAAGACCTGAGTGACATCATAACAAAGAGAAATAAAGACCTGAGTGACATCATAACAGAGAGAAGTAAAGAGGAGTGACATCATAACAAAGAGAAGTAAAGACCTGAGTGACATCATAACAAAGAGAAATAAAGACCTGAGTGACATCATAACAGAGAGAAGTAAAGAGGACTGACATCATAACAGAGAAAAGTAAAGACCTGAGTGACATCATAACAGAGAGAAGTAAAGACCTGAGTGACATCATAACAGAGAGAAGTAAAGACCTGAGTGACATCATAACAGAGAGAAGTAAAGACCTGAGTGACATCATAACAGAGAGAAGTGAAGAGGAGTGACATCATAACAGAGAGAAATAAAGACCTGAGTGACATCATAACAGTGAGAAGTAAAGACCTGAGTGACATCATAACAAAGAGAAATAAAGACCTGAGTGACATCATAACAGAGAGAAGTAAAGAGGAGTGACATCATAACAAAGAGAAGTAAAGACCTGAGTGACATCATAACAGAGAGAAGTGAAGAGGAGTGACATCATAACAGAGAGAAGTAAAGACCTGAGTGACATCATAACAAAGAGAAGTAAAGACCTGAGTGACATCATAACAAAGAGAAATAAAGACCTGAGTGACATCATAACAGAGAGAAGTAAAGAGGAGTGACATCATAACAGAGAAAAGTAAAGACCTGAGTGACATCATAACAAAGAGAAATAAAGACCTGAGTGACATCATAACAGAGAGAAATAAAGACCTGAGTGACATCATAACAAAGAGAAATAAAGACCTGAGTGACATCATAACAGAGAGAAGTAAAGACCTGAGTGACATCATAACAGAGATAAATAAAGACCTGAGTGACATCATAACAGAGAGAAGTAAAGAGGAGTGACATCATAACAAAGAGAAGCAAAGACCTGAGTGACATCATAACAGAGAGAAGAAAAGACCTGAGTGACATCATAACAGAGAGAAATAAAGACCTGAGTGACATCATAACAGAGATAAATAAAGACCTGAGTGACATCATAACAGAGAGAAGTAAAGAGGAGTGACATCATAACAAAGAGAAGCAAAGACCTGAGTGACATCATAACAGAGAGAAGAAAAGACCTGAGTGACATCATAACAGAGAGAAGTAAAGACCTGAGTGACATCATAACAGAGATAAATAAAGACCTGAGTGACATCATAACAGAGAGAAGTAAAGAGGAGTGACATCATAACAAAGAGAAGCAAAGACCTGAGTGACATCATAACAGAGAGAAGAAAAGACCTGAGTGACATCATAACAGAGAGAAATAAAGACCTGAGTGACATCATAACAAAGAGAAATAAAGACCTGAGTGACATCATAACAAAGAGAAATAAAGACCTGAGTGACATCATAACAGAGAGAAGTAAAGACCTGAGTGACATCATAACAGAGAGAAGTAAAGACCTGAGTGACATCATAACAGAGAGAAGTAAAGACCTGAGTGACATCATAACAGAGAGAAGTGAAGAGGAGTGACATCATAACAGAGAGAAGTAAAGACCTGAGTGACATCATAACAGTGAGAAGTAAAGACCTGAGTGACATCATAACAGAGAGAAGTGAAGAGGAGTGACATCATAACAGAGAGAAGTGAAGAGGAGTGACATCATAACAGAGAGAAGTGAAGAGGAGTGACATCATAACAGAGAGAAGTGAAGAGGAGTGACATCATAACAGAGAGAAGTAAAGACCTGAGAGACATCATAACAGAGAGAAGTAAAGACCTGAGAGACATCATAACAGAGAGAAGTAAAGAGGAGTGACATCATAACAAAGAGAAGCAAAGACCTGAGTGACATCATAACAGAGAGAAGAAAAGACCTGAGTGACATCATAACAGAGAGAAATAAAGACCTGAGTGACATCATAACAAAGAGAAATAAAGACCTGAGTGACATCATAACAAAGAGAAATAAAGACCTGAGTGACATCATAACAGAGAGAAGTAAAGACCTGAGTGACATCATAACAAAGAGAAATAAAGACCTGAGTGACATCATAACAGAGAGAAGTGAAGAGGAGTGACATCATAACAGAGAGAAGTGAAGAGGAGTGACATAATAACAGAGAGAAGTAAAGACCTGAGAGACATCATAACAGAGAGAAGTAAAGACCTGAGTGACATCATAACAAAGAGAAATAAAGACCTGAGTGACATCATAACAGAGAGAAGTGAAGAGGAGTGACATCATAACAGAGAGAAGTGAAGAGGAGTGACATCATAACAGAGAGAAGTGAAGAGGAGTGACATCATAACAGAGAGAAGTAAAGACCTGAGAGACATCATAACAGAGAGAAGTAAAGACCTGAGTGACATCATAACAAAGAGAAATAAAGACCTGAGTGACATCATAACAGAGAGAAGTGAAGAGGAGTGACATCATAACAGAGAGAAGTGAAGAGGAGTGACATCATAACAGAGAGAAGTAAAGACCTGAGAGACATCATAACAGAGAGAAGTAAAGACCTGAGTGACATCATAACAAAGAGAAATAAAGACCTGAGTGACATCATAACAGAGAGAAGTAAAGAGGACTGACATCATAACAGAGAAAAGTAAAGACCTGAGTGACATCATAACAGAGAGAAATAAAGAGGAGTGACATCATAACAGAGAGAAGTAAAGACCTGAGTGACATCATAACAGAGAGAAGTAAAGACCTGAGTGACATCATAACAGAGAGAAGTGAAGAGGAGTGACATCATAACAGAGAGAAGTAAAGACCTGAGTGACATCATAACAGTGAGAAGTAAAGACCTGAGTGACATCATAACAGAGAGAAGTGAAGAGGAGTGACATCATAACAGAGAGAAGTAAAGACCTGAGTGACATCATAACAGAGAGAAGTAAAGACCTGAGTGACATCATAACAGAGAGAAGTGAAGAGGAGTGACATCATAACAGAGAGAAGTAAAGACCTGAGTGACATCATAACAAAGAGAAATAAAGACCTGAGTGACATCATAACAGAGATAAATAAAGACCTGAGTGACATCATAACAGAGAGAAGTAAAGAGGAGTGACATCATAACAAAGAGAAGCAAAGACCTGAGTGACATCATAACAGAGAGAAGAAAAGACCTGAGTGACATCATAACAGAGAGAAATAAAGACCTGAGTGACATCATAACAGAGATAAATAAAGACCTGAGTGACATCATAACAGAGAGAAGTAAAGAGGAGTGACATCATAACAAAGAGAAGCAAAGACCTGAGTGACATCATAACAGAGAGAAGAAAAGACCTGAGTGACATCATAACAGAGAGAAGTAAAGACCTGAGTGACATCATAACAGAGATAAATAAAGACCTGAGTGACATCATAACAGAGAGAAGTAAAGAGGAGTGACATCATAACAAAGAGAAGCAAAGACCTGAGTGACATCATAACAGAGAGAAGAAAAGACCTGAGTGACATCATAACAGAGAGAAATAAAGACCTGAGTGACATCATAACAAAGAGAAATAAAGACCTGAGTGACATCATAACAAAGAGAAATAAAGACCTGAGTGACATCATAACAGAGAGAAGTAAAGACCTGAGTGACATCATAACAGAGAGAAGTAAAGACCTGAGTGACATCATAACAGAGAGAAGTAAAGACCTGAGTGACATCATAACAGAGAGAAGTGAAGAGGAGTGACATCATAACAGAGAGAAGTAAAGACCTGAGTGACATCATAACAGTGAGAAGTAAAGACCTGAGTGACATCATAACAGAGAGAAGTGAAGAGGAGTGACATCATAACAGAGAGAAGTGAAGAGGAGTGACATCATAACAGAGAGAAGTGAAGAGGAGTGACATCATAACAGAGAGAAGTGAAGAGGAGTGACATCATAACAGAGAGAAGTAAAGACCTGAGAGACATCATAACAGAGAGAAGTAAAGACCTGAGAGACATCATAACAGAGAGAAGTAAAGAGGAGTGACATCATAACAAAGAGAAGCAAAGACCTGAGTGACATCATAACAGAGAGAAGAAAAGACCTGAGTGACATCATAACAGAGAGAAATAAAGACCTGAGTGACATCATAACAAAGAGAAATAAAGACCTGAGTGACATCATAACAAAGAGAAATAAAGACCTGAGTGACATCATAACAGAGAGAAGTAAAGACCTGAGTGACATCATAACAAAGAGAAATAAAGACCTGAGTGACATCATAACAGAGAGAAGTGAAGAGGAGTGACATCATAACAGAGAGAAGTGAAGAGGAGTGACATAATAACAGAGAGAAGTAAAGACCTGAGAGACATCATAACAGAGAGAAGTAAAGACCTGAGTGACATCATAACAAAGAGAAATAAAGACCTGAGTGACATCATAACAGAGAGAAGTGAAGAGGAGTGACATCATAACAGAGAGAAGTGAAGAGGAGTGACATCATAACAGAGAGAAGTGAAGAGGAGTGACATCATAACAGAGAGAAGTAAAGACCTGAGAGACATCATAACAGAGAGAAGTAAAGACCTGAGTGACATCATAACAAAGAGAAATAAAGACCTGAGTGACATCATAACAGAGAGAAGTGAAGAGGAGTGACATCATAACAGAGAGAAGTGAAGAGGAGTGACATCATAACAGAGAGAAGTAAAGACCTGAGAGACATCATAACAGAGAGAAGTAAAGACCTGAGTGACATCATAACAAAGAGAAATAAAGACCTGAGTGACATCATAACAGAGAGAAGTAAAGAGGACTGACATCATAACAGAGAAAAGTAAAGACCTGAGTGACATCATAACAGAGAGAAATAAAGAGGAGTGACATCATAACAGAGAGAAGTAAAGACCTGAGTGACATCATAACAGAGAGAAGTAAAGACCTGAGTGACATCATAACAGAGAGAAGTGAAGAGGAGTGACATCATAACAGAGAGAAGTAAAGACCTGAGTGACATCATAACAGTGAGAAGTAAAGACCTGAGTGACATCATAACAGAGAGAAGTGAAGAGGAGTGACATCATAACAGAGAGAAGTAAAGACCTGAGTGACATCATAACAGAGAGAAGTAAAGACCTGAGTGACATCATAACAGAGAGAAGTGAAGAGGAGTGACATCATAACAGAGAGAAGTAAAGACCTGAGTGACATCATAACAAAGAGAAATAAAGACCTGAGTGACATCATAACAGAGAGAAGTAAAGACCTGAGTGACATCATAACAAAGAGAAATAAAGACCTGAGTGACATCATAACAGAGAGAAGTAAAGACCTGAGTGACATCATAACAGAGAGAAGTAAAGACCTGAGTGACATCATAACAGAGAGAAGTAAAGACCTGAGTGACATCATAACAGAGAGAAGTGAAGAGGAGTGACATCATAACAGAGAGAAGTAAAGACCTGAGTGACATCATAACAGTGAGAAGTAAAGACCTGAGTGACATCATAACAGAGAGAAGTGAAGAGGAGTGACATCATAACAGAGAGAAGTGAAGAGGAGTGACATCATAACAGAGAGAAGTGAAGAGGAGTGACATCATAACAGAGAGAAGTAAAGACCTGAGTGACATCATAACAAAGAGAAATAAAGACCTGAGTGACATCATAACAGAGAGAAGTGAAGAGGAGTGACATCATAACAGAGAGAAGTGAAGAGGAGTGACATCATAACAGAGAGAAGTAAAGACCTGAGAGACATCATAACAGAGAGAAGTAAAGACCTGAGTGACATCATAACAAAGAGAAATAAAGACCTGAGTGACATCATAACAGAGAGAAGTGAAGAGGAGTGACATCATAACAGAGAGAAGTGAAGAGGAGTGACATCATAACAGAGAGAAGTAAAGACCTGAGAGACATCATAACAGAGAGAAGTAAAGACCTGAGTGACATCATAACAAAGAGAAATAAAGACCTGAGTGACATCATAACAGAGAGAAGTAAAGAGGAGTGACATCATAACAAAGAGAAGTAAAGACCTGAGTGACATCATAACAAAGAGAAATAAAGACCTGAGTGACATCATAACAGAGAGAAGTAAAGAGGACTGACATCATAACAGAGAAAAGTAAAGACCTGAGTGACATCATAACAGAGAGAAGTAAAGACCTGAGTGACATCATAACAGAGAGAAATAAAGACCTGAGTGACATCATAACAAAGAGAAATAAAGACCTGAGTGACATCATAACAGAGAGAAGTAAAGACCTGAGTGACATCATAACAAAGAGAAATAAAGACCTGAGTGACATCATAACAGAGAGAAGTGAAGAGGAGTGACATCATAACAGAGAGAAGTGAAGAGGAGTGACATCATAACAGAGAGAAATAAAGACCTGAGTGACATCATAACAGAGAGAAATAAAGACCTGAGTGACATTAAACAAAGAGAAATAAAGACCTGAGTGACATCATAACAGAGAGAAGTAAAGACCTGAGTGACATCATAACAAAGAGAAATAAAGACCTGAGTGACATCATAACAGAGAGAAGTGAAGAGGAGTGACATCATAACAGAGAGAAGTGAAGAGGAGTGACATCATAACAGAGAGAAGTGAAGAGGAGTGACATCATAACAGAGAGAAGTAAAGACCTGAGAGACATCATAACAGAGAGAAGTAAAGACCTGAGTGACATCATAACAAAGAGAAATAAAGACCTGAGTGACATCATAACAGAGAGAAGTGAAGAGGAGTGACATCATAACAGAGAGAAGTGAAGAGGAGTGACATCATAACAGAGAGAAGTAAAGACCTGAGAGACATCATAACAGAGAGAAGTAAAGACCTGAGTGACATCATAACAAAGAGAAATAAAGACCTGAGTGACATCATAACAGAGAGAAGTGAAGAGGAGTGACATCATAACAGAGAGAAGTGAAGAGGAGTGACATCATAACAGAGAGAAGTAAAGACCTGAGAGACATCATAACAGAGAGAAGTAAAGACCTGAGTGACATCATAACAAAGAGAAATAAAGACCTGAGTGACATCATAACAGAGAGAAGTAAAGAGGAGTGACATCATAACAAAGAGAAGTAAAGACCTGAGTGACATCATAACAAAGAGAAATAAAGACCTGAGTGACATCATAACAGAGAGAAGTAAAGAGGACTGACATCATAACAGAGAAAAGTAAAGACCTGAGTGACATCATAACAGAGAGAAGTAAAGACCTGAGTGACATCATAACAAAGAGAAATAAAGACCTGAGTGACATCATAACAGAGAGAAGTGAAGAGGAGTGACATCATAACAGAGAGAAGTAAAGACCTGAGAGACATCATAACAGAGAGAAGTAAAGACCTGAGTGACATCATAACAGAGAGAAGTAAAGAGGAGTGACATCATAACAGAGAGAAGTGAAGAGGAGTGACATCATAACAGAGAGAAGTGAAGAGGAGTGACATCATAACAGAGAGAAGTGAAGAGGAGTGACATCATAACAGAGAGAAGTAAAGACCTGAGAGACATCATAACAGAGAGAAGTAAAGACCTGAGTGACATCATAACAAAGAGAAATAAAGACCTGAGTGACATCATAACAGAGAGAAATAAAGACCTGAGTGACATCATAACAAAGAGAAATAAAGACCTGAGTGACATCATAACAGAGAGAAGTAAAGACCTGAGTGACATCATAACAAAGAGAAATAAAGACCTGAGTGACATCATAACAGAGAGAAGTGAAGAGGAGTGACATCATAACAGAGAGAAGTGAAGAGGAGTGACATCATAACAGAGAGAAGTGAAGAGGAGTGACATCATAACAGAGAGAAGTAAAGACCTGAGAGACATCATAACAGAGAGAAGTAAAGACCTGAGTGACATCATAACAAAGAGAAATAAAGACCTGAGTGACATCATAACAGAGAAGTGAAGAGGAGTGACATCATAACAGAGAGAAGTGAAGAGGAGTGACATCATAACAGAGAGAAGTGAAGAGGAGTGACATCATAACAGAGAGAAGTAAAGACCTGAGAGACATCATAACAGAGAGAAGTAAAGACCTGAGTGACATCATAACAAAGAGAAATAAAGACCTGAGTGACATCATAACAGAGAGAAGTGAAGAGGAGTGACATCATAACAGAGAGAAGTGAAGAGGAGTGACATCATAACAGAGAGAAGTAAAGACCTGAGAGACATCATAACAGAGAGAAGTAAAGACCTGAGTGACATCATAACAAAGAGAAATAAAGACCTGAGTGACATCATAACAGAGAGAAGTGAAGAGGAGTGACATCATAACAGAGAGAAGTGAAGAGGAGTGACATCATAACAGAGAGAAGTAAAGACCTGAGAGACATCATAACAGAGAGAAGTAAAGACCTGAGTGACATCATAACAAAGAGAAATAAAGACCTGAGTGACATCATAACAGAGAGAAGTAAAGAGGAGTGACATCATAACAAAGAGAAGTAAAGACCTGAGTGACATCATAACAAAGAGAAATAAAGACCTGAGTGACATCATAACAGAGAGAAGTAAAGAGGACTGACATCATAACAGAGAAAAGTAAAGACCTGAGTGACATCATAACAGAGAGAAGTAAAGACCTGAGTGACATCATAACAAAGAGAAATAAAGACCTGAGTGACATCATAACAGAGAGAAGTGAAGAGGAGTGACATCATAACAGAGAGAAGTAAAGACCTGAGAGACATCATAACAGAGAGAAGTAAAGACCTGAGTGACATCATAACAGAGAGAAGTAAAGAGGAGTGACATCATAACAGAGAGAAGTGAAGAGGAGTGACATCATAACAGAGAGAAGTGAAGAGGAGTGACATCATAACAGAGAGAAGTGAAGAGGAGTGACATCATAACAGAGAGAAGTAAAGACCTGAGAGACATCATAACAGAGAGAAGTAAAGACCTGAGTGACATCATAACAAAGAGAAATAAAGACCTGAGTGACATCATAACAGAGAGAAATAAAGACCTGAGTGACATCATAACAAAGAGAAATAAAGACCTGAGTGACATCATAACAGAGAGAAGTAAAGACCTGAGTGACATCATAACAAAGAGAAATAAAGACCTGAGTGACATCATAACAGAGAGAAGTGAAGAGGAGTGACATCATAACAGAGAGAAGTGAAGAGGAGTGACATCATAACAGAGAGAAGTGAAGAGGAGTGACATCATAACAGAGAGAAGTAAAGACCTGAGAGACATCATAACAGAGAGAAGTAAAGACCTGAGTGACATCATAACAAAGAGAAATAAAGACCTGAGTGACATCATAACAGAGAAGTGAAGAGGAGTGACATCATAACAGAGAGAAGTGAAGATGAGTGACATCATAACAGAGAGAAGTGAAGAGGAGTGACATCATAACAGAGAGAAGTAAAGACCTGAGAGACATCATAACAGAGAGAAGTAAAGACCTGAGTGACATCATAACAAAGAGAAATAAAGACCTGAGTGACATCATAACAGAGAGAAGTGAAGAGGAGTGACATCATAACAGAGAGAAGTGAAGAGGAGTGACATCATAACAGAGAGAAGTAAAGACCTGAGAGACATCATAACAGAGAGAAGTAAAGACCTGAGTGACATCATAACAAAGAGAAATAAAGACCTGAGTGACATCATAACAGAGAGAAGTAAAGAGGACTGACATCATAACAGAGAAAAGTAAAGACCTGAGTGACATCATAACAGAGAGAAATAAAGAGGAGTGACATCATAACAGAGAGAAGTAAAGACCTGAGTGACATCATAACAGAGAGAAGTAAAGACCTGAGTGACATCATAACAGAGAGAAGTGAAGAGGAGTGACATCATAACAGAGAGAAGTAAAGACCTGAGTGACATCATAACAGTGAGAAGTAAAGACCTGAGTGACATCATAACAGAGAGAAGTGAAGAGGAGTGACATCATAACAGAGAGAAGTAAAGACCTGAGTGACATCATAACAGAGAGAAGTAAAGACCTGAGTGACATCATAACAGAGAGAAGTGAAGAGGAGTGACATCATAACAGAGAGAAGTAAAGACCTGAGTGACATCATAACAAAGAGAAATAAAGACCTGAGTGACATCATAACAGAGAGAAGTGAAGAGGAGTGACATCATAACAGAGAGAAGTGAAGAGGAGTGACATCATAACAGAGAGAAGTAAAGACCTGAGAGACATCATAACAGAGAGAAGTAAAGACCTGAGTGACATCATAACAAAGAGAAATAAAGACCTGAGTGACATCATAACAGAGAGAAGTAAAGAGGAGTGACATCATAACAAAGAGAAGTAAAGACCTGAGTGACATCATAACAAAGAGAAATAAAGACCTGAGTGACATCATAACAGAGAGAAGTAAAGAGGACTGACATCATAACAGAGAAAAGTAAAGACCTGAGTGACATCATAACAGAGAGAAGTAAAGACCTGAGTGACATCATAACAAAGAGAAATAAAGACCTGAGTGACATCATAACAGAGAGAAGTGAAGAGGAGTGACATCATAACAGAGAGAAGTAAAGACCTGAGAGACATCATAACAGAGAGAAGTAAAGACCTGAGTGACATCATAACAGAGAGAAGTAAAGAGGAGTGACATCATAACAGAGAGAAGTGAAGAGGAGTGACATCATAACAGAGAGAAGTGAAGAGGAGTGACATCATAACAGAGAGAAGTGAAGAGGAGTGACATCATAACAGAGAGAAGTAAAGACCTGAGAGACATCATAACAGAGAGAAGTAAAGACCTGAGTGACATCATAACAAAGAGAAATAAAGACCTGAGTGACATCATAACAGAGAGAAATAAAGACCTGAGTGACATCATAACAAAGAGAAATAAAGACCTGAGTGACATCATAACAGAGAGAAGTAAAGACCTGAGTGACATCATAACAAAGAGAAATAAAGACCTGAGTGACATCATAACAGAGAGAAGTGAAGAGGAGTGACATCATAACAGAGAGAAGTGAAGAGGAGTGACATCATAACAGAGAGAAGTGAAGAGGAGTGACATCATAACAGAGAGAAGTAAAGACCTGAGAGACATCATAACAGAGAGAAGTAAAGAGGAGTGACATCATAACAAAGAGAAGCAAAGACCTGAGTGACATCATAACAGAGAGAAGAAAAGACCTGAGTGACATCATAACAGAGAGAAATAAAGACCTGAGTGACATCATAACAAAGAGAAATAAAGACCTGAGTGACATCATAACAGAGAGAAGTGAAGAGGAGTGACATCATAACAGAGAGAAGTGAAGAGGAGTGACATCATAACAGAGAGAAGTAAAGACCTGAGAGACATCATAACAGAGAGAAGTAAAGACCTGAGTGACATCATAACAAAGAGAAATAAAGACCTGAGTGACATCATAACAGAGAGAAGTGAAGAGGAGTGACATCATAACAGAGAGAAGTGAAGAGGAGTGACATCATAACAGAGAGAAGTAAAGACCTGAGAGACATCATAACAGAGAGAAGTAAAGACCTGAGTGACATCATAACAAAGAGAAATAAAGACCTGAGTGACATCATAACAGAGAGAAGTAAAGAGGACTGACATCATAACAGAGAAAAGTAAAGACCTGAGTGACATCATAACAGAGAGAAATAAAGAGGAGTGACATCATAACAGAGAGAAGTAAAGACCTGAGTGACATCATAACAGAGAGAAGTAAAGACCTGAGTGACATCATAACAGAGAGAAGTGAAGAGGAGTGACATCATAACAGAGAGAAGTAAAGACCTGAGTGACATCATAACAGTGAGAAGTAAAGACCTGAGTGACATCATAACAGAGAGAAGTGAAGAGGAGTGACATCATAACAGAGAGAAGTAAAGACCTGAGTGACATCATAACAGAGAGAAGTAAAGACCTGAGTGACATCATAACAGAGAGAAGTGAAGAGGAGTGACATCATAACAGAGAGAAGTAAAGACCTGAGTGACATCATAACAAAGAGAAATAAAGACCTGAGTGACATCATAACAGAGATAAATAAAGACCTGAGTGACATCATAACAGAGAGAAGTAAAGAGGAGTGACATCATAACAAAGAGAAGCAAAGACCTGAGTGACATCATAACAGAGAGAAGAAAAGACCTGAGTGACATCATAACAGAGAGAAATAAAGACCTGAGTGACATCATAACAGAGATAAATAAAGACCTGAGTGACATCATAACAGAGAGAAGTAAAGAGGAGTGACATCATAACAAAGAGAAGCAAAGACCTGAGTGACATCATAACAGAGAGAAGAAAAGACCTGAGTGACATCATAACAGAGAGAAGTAAAGACCTGAGTGACATCATAACAGAGATAAATAAAGACCTGAGTGACATCATAACAGAGAGAAGTAAAGAGGAGTGACATCATAACAAAGAGAAGCAAAGACCTGAGTGACATCATAACAGAGAGAAGAAAAGACCTGAGTGACATCATAACAGAGAGAAATAAAGACCTGAGTGACATCATAACAAAGAGAAATAAAGACCTGAGTGACATCATAACAAAGAGAAATAAAGACCTGAGTGACATCATAACAGAGAGAAGTAAAGACCTGAGTGACATCATAACAGAGAGAAGTAAAGACCTGAGTGACATCATAACAGAGAGAAGTAAAGACCTGAGTGACATCATAACAGAGAGAAGTGAAGAGGAGTGACATCATAACAGAGAGAAGTAAAGACCTGAGTGACATCATAACAGTGAGAAGTAAAGACCTGAGTGACATCATAACAGAGAGAAGTGAAGAGGAGTGACATCATAACAGAGAGAAGTGAAGAGGAGTGACATCATAACAGAGAGAAGTGAAGAGGAGTGACATCATAACAGAGAGAAGTGAAGAGGAGTGACATCATAACAGAGAGAAGTAAAGACCTGAGAGACATCATAACAGAGAGAAGTAAAGACCTGAGAGACATCATAACAGAGAGAAGTAAAGAGGAGTGACATCATAACAAAGAGAAGCAAAGACCTGAGTGACATCATAACAGAGAGAAGAAAAGACCTGAGTGACATCATAACAGAGAGAAATAAAGACCTGAGTGACATCATAACAAAGAGAAATAAAGACCTGAGTGACATCATAACAAAGAGAAATAAAGACCTGAGTGACATCATAACAGAGAGAAGTAAAGACCTGAGTGACATCATAACAAAGAGAAATAAAGACCTGAGTGACATCATAACAGAGAGAAGTGAAGAGGAGTGACATCATAACAGAGAGAAGTGAAGAGGAGTGACATAATAACAGAGAGAAGTAAAGACCTGAGAGACATCATAACAGAGAGAAGTAAAGACCTGAGTGACATCATAACAAAGAGAAATAAAGACCTGAGTGACATCATAACAGAGAGAAGTGAAGAGGAGTGACATCATAACAGAGAGAAGTGAAGAGGAGTGACATCATAACAGAGAGAAGTGAAGAGGAGTGACATCATAACAGAGAGAAGTAAAGACCTGAGAGACATCATAACAGAGAGAAGTAAAGACCTGAGTGACATCATAACAAAGAGAAATAAAGACCTGAGTGACATCATAACAGAGAGAAGTGAAGAGGAGTGACATCATAACAGAGAGAAGTGAAGAGGAGTGACATCATAACAGAGAGAAGTAAAGACCTGAGAGACATCATAACAGAGAGAAGTAAAGACCTGAGTGACATCATAACAAAGAGAAATAAAGACCTGAGTGACATCATAACAGAGAGAAGTAAAGAGGACTGACATCATAACAGAGAAAAGTAAAGACCTGAGTGACATCATAACAGAGAGAAATAAAGAGGAGTGACATCATAACAGAGAGAAGTAAAGACCTGAGTGACATCATAACAGAGAGAAGTAAAGACCTGAGTGACATCATAACAGAGAGAAGTGAAGAGGAGTGACATCATAACAGAGAGAAGTAAAGACCTGAGTGACATCATAACAGTGAGAAGTAAAGACCTGAGTGACATCATAACAGAGAGAAGTGAAGAGGAGTGACATCATAACAGAGAGAAGTAAAGACCTGAGTGACATCATAACAGAGAGAAGTAAAGACCTGAGTGACATCATAACAGAGAGAAGTGAAGAGGAGTGACATCATAACAGAGAGAAGTAAAGACCTGAGTGACATCATAACAAAGAGAAATAAAGACCTGAGTGACATCATAACAGAGAGAAGTAAAGACCTGAGTGACATCATAACAAAGAGAAATAAAGACCTGAGTGACATCATAACAGAGAGAAGTAAAGACCTGAGTGACATCATAACAGAGAGAAGTAAAGACCTGAGTGACATCATAACAGAGAGAAGTAAAGACCTGAGTGACATCATAACAGAGAGAAGTGAAGAGGAGTGACATCATAACAGAGAGAAGTAAAGACCTGAGTGACATCATAACAGTGAGAAGTAAAGACCTGAGTGACATCATAACAGAGAGAAGTGAAGAGGAGTGACATCATAACAGAGAGAAGTGAAGAGGAGTGACATCATAACAGAGAGAAGTGAAGAGGAGTGACATCATAACAGAGAGAAGTAAAGACCTGAGTGACATCATAACAAAGAGAAATAAAGACCTGAGTGACATCATAACAGAGAGAAGTGAAGAGGAGTGACATCATAACAGAGAGAAGTGAAGAGGAGTGACATCATAACAGAGAGAAGTAAAGACCTGAGAGACATCATAACAGAGAGAAGTAAAGACCTGAGTGACATCATAACAAAGAGAAATAAAGACCTGAGTGACATCATAACAGAGAGAAGTGAAGAGGAGTGACATCATAACAGAGAGAAGTGAAGAGGAGTGACATCATAACAGAGAGAAGTAAAGACCTGAGAGACATCATAACAGAGAGAAGTAAAGACCTGAGTGACATCATAACAAAGAGAAATAAAGACCTGAGTGACATCATAACAGAGAGAAGTAAAGAGGAGTGACATCATAACAAAGAGAAGTAAAGACCTGAGTGACATCATAACAAAGAGAAATAAAGACCTGAGTGACATCATAACAGAGAGAAGTAAAGAGGACTGACATCATAACAGAGAAAAGTAAAGACCTGAGTGACATCATAACAGAGAGAAGTAAAGACCTGAGTGACATCATAACAGAGAGAAATAAAGACCTGAGTGACATCATAACAAAGAGAAATAAAGACCTGAGTGACATCATAACAGAGAGAAGTAAAGACCTGAGTGACATCATAACAAAGAGAAATAAAGACCTGAGTGACATCATAACAGAGAGAAGTGAAGAGGAGTGACATCATAACAGAGAGAAGTGAAGAGGAGTGACATCATAACAGAGAGAAATAAAGACCTGAGTGACATCATAACAGAGAGAAATAAAGACCTGAGTGACATTAAACAAAGAGAAATAAAGACCTGAGTGACATCATAACAGAGAGAAGTAAAGACCTGAGTGACATCATAACAAAGAGAAATAAAGACCTGAGTGACATCATAACAGAGAGAAGTGAAGAGGAGTGACATCATAACAGAGAGAAGTGAAGAGGAGTGACATCATAACAGAGAGAAGTGAAGAGGAGTGACATCATAACAGAGAGAAGTAAAGACCTGAGAGACATCATAACAGAGAGAAGTAAAGACCTGAGTGACATCATAACAAAGAGAAATAAAGACCTGAGTGACATCATAACAGAGAGAAGTGAAGAGGAGTGACATCATAACAGAGAGAAGTGAAGAGGAGTGACATCATAACAGAGAGAAGTAAAGACCTGAGAGACATCATAACAGAGAGAAGTAAAGACCTGAGTGACATCATAACAAAGAGAAATAAAGACCTGAGTGACATCATAACAGAGAGAAGTGAAGAGGAGTGACATCATAACAGAGAGAAGTGAAGAGGAGTGACATCATAACAGAGAGAAGTAAAGACCTGAGAGACATCATAACAGAGAGAAGTAAAGACCTGAGTGACATCATAACAAAGAGAAATAAAGACCTGAGTGACATCATAACAGAGAGAAGTAAAGAGGAGTGACATCATAACAAAGAGAAGTAAAGACCTGAGTGACATCATAACAAAGAGAAATAAAGACCTGAGTGACATCATAACAGAGAGAAGTAAAGAGGACTGACATCATAACAGAGAAAAGTAAAGACCTGAGTGACATCATAACAGAGAGAAGTAAAGACCTGAGTGACATCATAACAAAGAGAAATAAAGACCTGAGTGACATCATAACAGAGAGAAGTGAAGAGGAGTGACATCATAACAGAGAGAAGTAAAGACCTGAGAGACATCATAACAGAGAGAAGTAAAGACCTGAGTGACATCATAACAGAGAGAAGTAAAGAGGAGTGACATCATAACAGAGAGAAGTGAAGAGGAGTGACATCATAACAGAGAGAAGTGAAGAGGAGTGACATCATAACAGAGAGAAGTGAAGAGGAGTGACATCATAACAGAGAGAAGTAAAGACCTGAGAGACATCATAACAGAGAGAAGTAAAGACCTGAGTGACATCATAACAAAGAGAAATAAAGACCTGAGTGACATCATAACAGAGAGAAATAAAGACCTGAGTGACATCATAACAAAGAGAAATAAAGACCTGAGTGACATCATAACAGAGAGAAGTAAAGACCTGAGTGACATCATAACAAAGAGAAATAAAGACCTGAGTGACATCATAACAGAGAGAAGTGAAGAGGAGTGACATCATAACAGAGAGAAGTGAAGAGGAGTGACATCATAACAGAGAGAAGTGAAGAGGAGTGACATCATAACAGAGAGAAGTAAAGACCTGAGAGACATCATAACAGAGAGAAGTAAAGACCTGAGTGACATCATAACAAAGAGAAATAAAGACCTGAGTGACATCATAACAGAGAAGTGAAGAGGAGTGACATCATAACAGAGAGAAGTGAAGAGGAGTGACATCATAACAGAGAGAAGTGAAGAGGAGTGACATCATAACAGAGAGAAGTAAAGACCTGAGAGACATCATAACAGAGAGAAGTAAAGACCTGAGTGACATCATAACAAAGAGAAATAAAGACCTGAGTGACATCATAACAGAGAGAAGTGAAGAGGAGTGACATCATAACAGAGAGAAGTGAAGAGGAGTGACATCATAACAGAGAGAAGTAAAGACCTGAGAGACATCATAACAGAGAGAAGTAAAGACCTGAGTGACATCATAACAAAGAGAAATAAAGACCTGAGTGACATCATAACAGAGAGAAGTGAAGAGGAGTGACATCATAACAGAGAGAAGTGAAGAGGAGTGACATCATAACAGAGAGAAGTAAAGACCTGAGAGACATCATAACAGAGAGAAGTAAAGACCTGAGTGACATCATAACAAAGAGAAATAAAGACCTGAGTGACATCATAACAGAGAGAAGTAAAGAGGAGTGACATCATAACAAAGAGAAGTAAAGACCTGAGTGACATCATAACAAAGAGAAATAAAGACCTGAGTGACATCATAACAGAGAGAAGTAAAGAGGACTGACATCATAACAGAGAAAAGTAAAGACCTGAGTGACATCATAACAGAGAGAAGTAAAGACCTGAGTGACATCATAACAAAGAGAAATAAAGACCTGAGTGACATCATAACAGAGAGAAGTGAAGAGGAGTGACATCATAACAGAGAGAAGTAAAGACCTGAGAGACATCATAACAGAGAGAAGTAAAGACCTGAGTGACATCATAACAGAGAGAAGTAAAGAGGAGTGACATCATAACAGAGAGAAGTGAAGAGGAGTGACATCATAACAGAGAGAAGTGAAGAGGAGTGACATCATAACAGAGAGAAGTGAAGAGGAGTGACATCATAACAGAGAGAAGTAAAGACCTGAGAGACATCATAACAGAGAGAAGTAAAGACCTGAGTGACATCATAACAAAGAGAAATAAAGACCTGAGTGACATCATAACAGAGAGAAATAAAGACCTGAGTGACATCATAACAAAGAGAAATAAAGACCTGAGTGACATCATAACAGAGAGAAGTAAAGACCTGAGTGACATCATAACAAAGAGAAATAAAGACCTGAGTGACATCATAACAGAGAGAAGTGAAGAGGAGTGACATCATAACAGAGAGAAGTGAAGAGGAGTGACATCATAACAGAGAGAAGTGAAGAGGAGTGACATCATAACAGAGAGAAGTAAAGACCTGAGAGACATCATAACAGAGAGAAGTAAAGACCTGAGTGACATCATAACAAAGAGAAATAAAGACCTGAGTGACATCATAACAGAGAAGTGAAGAGGAGTGACATCATAACAGAGAGAAGTGAAGATGAGTGACATCATAACAGAGAGAAGTGAAGAGGAGTGACATCATAACAGAGAGAAGTAAAGACCTGAGAGACATCATAACAGAGAGAAGTAAAGACCTGAGTGACATCATAACAAAGAGAAATAAAGACCTGAGTGACATCATAACAGAGAGAAGTGAAGAGGAGTGACATCATAACAGAGAGAAGTGAAGAGGAGTGACATCATAACAGAGAGAAGTAAAGACCTGAGAGACATCATAACAGAGAGAAGTAAAGACCTGAGTGACATCATAACAAAGAGAAATAAAGACCTGAGTGACATCATAACAGAGAGAAGTAAAGAGGACTGACATCATAACAGAGAAAAGTAAAGACCTGAGTGACATCATAACAGAGAGAAATAAAGAGGAGTGACATCATAACAGAGAGAAGTAAAGACCTGAGTGACATCATAACAGAGAGAAGTAAAGACCTGAGTGACATCATAACAGAGAGAAGTGAAGAGGAGTGACATCATAACAGAGAGAAGTAAAGACCTGAGTGACATCATAACAGTGAGAAGTAAAGACCTGAGTGACATCATAACAGAGAGAAGTGAAGAGGAGTGACATCATAACAGAGAGAAGTAAAGACCTGAGTGACATCATAACAGAGAGAAGTAAAGACCTGAGTGACATCATAACAGAGAGAAGTGAAGAGGAGTGACATCATAACAGAGAGAAGTAAAGACCTGAGTGACATCATAACAAAGAGAAATAAAGACCTGAGTGACATCATAACAGAGAGAAGTGAAGAGGAGTGACATCATAACAGAGAGAAGTGAAGAGGAGTGACATCATAACAGAGAGAAGTAAAGACCTGAGAGACATCATAACAGAGAGAAGTAAAGACCTGAGTGACATCATAACAAAGAGAAATAAAGACCTGAGTGACATCATAACAGAGAGAAGTAAAGAGGAGTGACATCATAACAAAGAGAAGTAAAGACCTGAGTGACATCATAACAAAGAGAAATAAAGACCTGAGTGACATCATAACAGAGAGAAGTAAAGAGGACTGACATCATAACAGAGAAAAGTAAAGACCTGAGTGACATCATAACAGAGAGAAGTAAAGACCTGAGTGACATCATAACAAAGAGAAATAAAGACCTGAGTGACATCATAACAGAGAGAAGTGAAGAGGAGTGACATCATAACAGAGAGAAGTAAAGACCTGAGAGACATCATAACAGAGAGAAGTAAAGACCTGAGTGACATCATAACAGAGAGAAGTAAAGAGGAGTGACATCATAACAGAGAGAAGTGAAGAGGAGTGACATCATAACAGAGAGAAGTGAAGAGGAGTGACATCATAACAGAGAGAAGTGAAGAGGAGTGACATCATAACAGAGAGAAGTAAAGACCTGAGAGACATCATAACAGAGAGAAGTAAAGACCTGAGTGACATCATAACAAAGAGAAATAAAGACCTGAGTGACATCATAACAGAGAGAAATAAAGACCTGAGTGACATCATAACAAAGAGAAATAAAGACCTGAGTGACATCATAACAGAGAGAAGTAAAGACCTGAGTGACATCATAACAAAGAGAAATAAAGACCTGAGTGACATCATAACAGAGAGAAGTGAAGAGGAGTGACATCATAACAGAGAGAAGTGAAGAGGAGTGACATCATAACAGAGAGAAGTGAAGAGGAGTGACATCATAACAGAGAGAAGTAAAGACCTGAGAGACATCATAACAGAGAGAAGTAAAGACCTGAGTGACATCATAACAAAGAGAAATAAAGACCTGAGTGACATCATAACAGAGAAGTGAAGAGGAGTGACATCATAACAGAGAGAAGTGAAGATGAGTGACATCATAACAGAGAGAAGTGAAGAGGAGTGACATCATAACAGAGAGAAGTAAAGACCTGAGAGACATCATAACAGAGAGAAGTAAAGACCTGAGTGACATCATAACAAAGAGAAATAAAGACCTGAGTGACATCATAACAGAGAGAAGTGAAGAGGAGTGACATCATAACAGAGAGAAGTGAAGAGGAGTGACATCATAACAGAGAGAAGTAAAGACCTGAGAGACATCATAACAGAGAGAAGTAAAGACCTGAGTGACATCATAACAAAGAGAAATAAAGACCTGAGTGACATCATAACAGAGAGAAGTAAAGAGGACTGACATCATAACAGAGAAAAGTAAAGACCTGAGTGACATCATAACAGAGAGAAATAAAGAGGAGTGACATCATAACAGAGAGAAGTAAAGACCTGAGTGACATCATAACAGAGAGAAGTAAAGACCTGAGTGACATCATAACAGAGAGAAGTGAAGAGGAGTGACATCATAACAGAGAGAAGTAAAGACCTGAGTGACATCATAACAGTGAGAAGTAAAGACCTGAGTGACATCATAACAGAGAGAAGTGAAGAGGAGTGACATCATAACAGAGAGAAGTAAAGACCTGAGTGACATCATAACAGAGAGAAGTAAAGACCTGAGTGACATCATAACAGAGAGAAGTGAAGAGGAGTGACATCATAACAGAGAGAAGTAAAGACCTGAGTGACATCATAACAAAGAGAAATAAAGACCTGAGTGACATCATAACAGAGAGAAGTAAAGACCTGAGTGACATCATAACAAAGAGAAATAAAGACCTGAGTGACATCATAACAGAGAGAAGTAAAGACCTGAGTGACATCATAACAGAGAGAAGTAAAGACCTGAGTGACATCATAACAGAGAGAAGTAAAGACCTGAGTGACATCATAACAGAGAGAAGTGAAGAGGAGTGACATCATAACAGAGAGAAGTAAAGACCTGAGTGACATCATAACAGTGAGAAGTAAAGACCTGAGTGACATCATAACAGAGAGAAGTGAAGAGGAGTGACATCATAACAGAGAGAAGTGAAGAGGAGTGACATCATAACAGAGAGAAGTGAAGAGGAGTGACATCATAACAGAGAGAAGTAAAGACCTGAGTGACATCATAACAAAGAGAAATAAAGACCTGAGTGACATCATAACAGAGAGAAGTGAAGAGGAGTGACATCATAACAGAGAGAAGTGAAGAGGAGTGACATCATAACAGAGAGAAGTAAAGACCTGAGAGACATCATAACAGAGAGAAGTAAAGACCTGAGTGACATCATAACAAAGAGAAATAAAGACCTGAGTGACATCATAACAGAGAGAAGTGAAGAGGAGTGACATCATAACAGAGAGAAGTGAAGAGGAGTGACATCATAACAGAGAGAAGTGAAGAGGAGTGACATCATAACAGAGAGAAGTAAAGACCTGAGAGACATCATAACAGAGAGAAGTAAAGACCTGAGTGACATCATAACAAAGAGAAATAAAGACCTGAGTGACATCATAACAGAGAGAAATAAAGACCTGAGTGACATCATAACAAAGAGAAATAAAGACCTGAGTGACATCATAACAGAGAGAAGTAAAGACCTGAGTGACATCATAACAAAGAGAAATAAAGACCTGAGTGACATCATAACAGAGAGAAGTGAAGAGGAGTGACATCATAACAGAGAGAAGTGAAGAGGAGTGACATCATAACAGAGAGAAGTGAAGAGGAGTGACATCATAACAGAGAGAAGTAAAGACCTGAGAGACATCATAACAGAGAGAAGTAAAGACCTGAGTGACATCATAACAAAGAGAAATAAAGACCTGAGTGACATCATAACAGAGAAGTGAAGAGGAGTGACATCATAACAGAGAGAAGTGAAGATGAGTGACATCATAACAGAGAGAAGTGAAGAGGAGTGACATCATAACAGAGAGAAGTAAAGACCTGAGAGACATCATAACAGAGAGAAGTAAAGACCTGAGTGACATCATAACAAAGAGAAATAAAGACCTGAGTGACATCATAACAGAGAGAAGTGAAGAGGAGTGACATCATAACAGAGAGAAGTGAAGAGGAGTGACATCATAACAGAGAGAAGTAAAGACCTGAGAGACATCATAACAGAGAGAAGTAAAGACCTGAGTGACATCATAACAAAGAGAAATAAAGACCTGAGTGACATCATAACAGAGAGAAGTAAAGAGGACTGACATCATAACAGAGAAAAGTAAAGACCTGAGTGACATCATAACAGAGAGAAATAAAGAGGAGTGACATCATAACAGAGAGAAGTAAAGACCTGAGTGACATCATAACAGAGAGAAGTAAAGACCTGAGTGACATCATAACAGAGAGAAGTGAAGAGGAGTGACATCATAACAGAGAGAAGTAAAGACCTGAGTGACATCATAACAGTGAGAAGTAAAGACCTGAGTGACATCATAACAGAGAGAAGTGAAGAGGAGTGACATCATAACAGAGAGAAGTAAAGACCTGAGTGACATCATAACAGAGAGAAGTAAAGACCTGAGTGACATCATAACAGAGAGAAGTGAAGAGGAGTGACATCATAACAGAGAGAAGTAAAGACCTGAGTGACATCATAACAAAGAGAAATAAAGACCTGAGTGACATCATAACAGAGAGAAGTAAAGACCTGAGTGACATCATAACAAAGAGAAATAAAGACCTGAGTGACATCATAACAGAGAGAAGTAAAGACCTGAGTGACATCATAACAGAGAGAAGTAAAGACCTGAGTGACATCATAACAGAGAGAAGTAAAGACCTGAGTGACATCATAACAGAGAGAAGTGAAGAGGAGTGACATCATAACAGAGAGAAGTAAAGACCTGAGTGACATCATAACAGTGAGAAGTAAAGACCTGAGTGACATCATAACAGAGAGAAGTGAAGAGGAGTGACATCATAACAGAGAGAAGTGAAGAGGAGTGACATCATAACAGAGAGAAGTGAAGAGGAGTGACATCATAACAGAGAGAAGTAAAGACCTGAGTGACATCATAACAAAGAGAAATAAAGACCTGAGTGACATCATAACAGAGAGAAGTGAAGAGGAGTGACATCATAACAGAGAGAAGTGAAGAGGAGTGACATCATAACAGAGAGAAGTAAAGACCTGAGAGACATCATAACAGAGAGAAGTAAAGACCTGAGTGACATCATAACAAAGAGAAATAAAGACCTGAGTGACATCATAACAGAGAGAAGTGAAGAGGAGTGACATCATAACAGAGAGAAGTGAAGAGGAGTGACATCATAACAGAGAGAAGTGAAGAGGAGTGACATCATAACAGAGAGAAGTAAAGACCTGAGAGACATCATAACAGAGAGAAGTAAAGACCTGAGTGACATCATAACAAAGAGAAATAAAGACCTGAGTGACATCATAACAGAGAGAAGTGAAGAGGAGTGACATCATAACAGAGAGAAGTGAAGAGGAGTGACATCATAACAGAGAGAAGTAAAGACCTGAGAGACATCATAACAGAGAGAAGTAAAGACCTGAGTGACATCATAACAAAGAGAAATAAAGACCTGAGTGACATCATAACAGAGAGAAGTAAAGAGGAGTGACATCATAACAAAGAGAAGTAAAGACCTGAGTGACATCATAACAAAGAGAAATAAAGACCTGAGTGACATCGTAACAGAGAGAAGTAAAGAGGACTGACATCATAACAGAGAAAAGTAAAGACCTGAGTGACATCATAACAGAGAGAAGTAAAGACCTGAGTGACATCATAACAAAGAGAAATAAAGACCTGAGTGACATCATAACAGAGAGAAGTGAAGAGGAGTGACATCATAACAGAGAGAAGTGAAGAGGAGTGACATCATAACAGAGAGAAGTAAAGACCTGAGAGACATCATAACAGAGAGAAGTAAAGACCTGAGTGACATCATAACAGAGAGAAGTAAAGAGGAGTGACATCATAACAGAGAAAAGTAAAGACCTGAGTGACATCATAACAGAGAGAAGTAAAGACCTGAGTGACATCATAACAAAGAGAAATAAAGACCTGAGTGACATCATAACAGAGAGAAGTAAAGACCTGAGTGACATCATAACAAAGAGAAATAAAGACCTGAGTGACATCATAACAGAGAGAAGTAAAGAGGAGTGACATCATAACAAAGAGAAGTAAAGACCTGAGTGACATCATAACAAAGAGAAATAAAGACCTGAGTGACATCATAACAGAGAGAAATAAAGACCTGAGTGACATCATAACAAAGAGAAATAAAGACCTGAGTGACATCATAATAGAGAGAAATAAAGAGGAGTGACATCATAACAGAGAGAAGTAAAGACCTGAGTGACATCATAACAGAGAGAAGTAAAGACCTGAGTGACATCATAACAGAGAGAAGTGAAGAGGAGTGACATCATAACAGAGAGAAGTAAAGACCTGAGTGACATCATAACAGTGAGAAGTAAAGACCTGAGTGACATCATAACAGAGAGAAGTGAAGAGGAGTGACATCATAACAGAGAGAAGTAAAGACCTGAGTGACATCATAACAGAGAGAAGTAAAGACCTGAGTGACATCATAACAGAGAGAAGTGAAGAGGAGTGACATCATAACAGAGAGAAGTAAAGACCTGAGTGACATCATAACAAAGAGAAATAAAGACCTGAGTGACATCATAACAGAGAGAAGTAAAGACCTGAGTGACATCATAACAAAGAGAAATAAAGACCTGAGTGACATCATAACAGAGAGAAGTAAAGACCTGAGTGACATCATAACAGAGAGAAGTAAAGACCTGAGTGACATCATAACAGAGAGAAGTAAAGACCTGAGTGACATCATAACAGAGAGAAGTGAAGAGGAGTGACATCATAACAGAGAGAAGTAAAGACCTGAGTGACATCATAACAGTGAGAAGTAAAGACCTGAGTGACATCATAACAGAGAGAAGTGAAGAGGAGTGACATCATAACAGAGAGAAGTGAAGAGGAGTGACATCATAACAGAGAGAAGTGAAGAGGAGTGACATCATAACAGAGAGAAGTAAAGACCTGAGTGACATCATAACAAAGAGAAATAAAGACCTGAGTGACATCATAACAGAGAGAAGTGAAGAGGAGTGACATCATAACAGAGAAAAGTGAAGAGGAGTGACATCATAACAGAGAGAAGTAAAGACCTGAGAGACATCATAACAGAGAGAAGTAAAGACCTGAGTGACATCATAACAAAGAGAAATAAAGACCTGAGTGACATCATAACAGAGAGAAGTGAAGAGGAGTGACATCATAACAGAGAGAAGTGAAGAGGAGTGACATCATAACAGAGAGAAGTAAAGACCTGAGAGACATCATAACAGAGAGAAGTAAAGACCTGAGTGACATCATAACAAAGAGAAATAAAGACCTGAGTGACATCATAACAGAGAGAAGTAAAGAGGAGTGACATCATAACAAAGAGAAGTAAAGACCTGAGTGACATCATAACAAAGAGAAATAAAGACCTGAGTGACATCATAACAGAGAGAAGTAAAGAGGACTGACATCATAACAGAGAAAAGTAAAGACCTGAGTGACATCATAACAGAGAGAAGTAAAGACCTGAGTGACATCATAACAGAGAGAAATAAAGACCTGAGTGACATCATAACAAAGAGAAATAAAGACCTGAGTGACATCATAACAGAGAGAAGTAAAGACCTGAGTGACATCATAACAAAGAGAAATAAAGACCTGAGTGACATCATAACAGAGAGAAGTGAAGAGGAGTGACATCATAACAGAGAGAAGTGAAGAGGAGTGACATCATAACAGAGAGAAATAAAGACCTGAGTGACATCATAACAGAGAGAAATAAAGACCTGAGTGACATTAAACAAAGAGAAATAAAGACCTGAGTGACATCATAACAGAGAGAAGTAAAGACCTGAGTGACATCATAACAGAGAGAAAAGTAAAGACCTGAGTGACATCATAACAGAGAGAAGTGAAGAGGAGTGACATCATAACAGAGAGAAGTGAAGAGGAGTGACATCATAACAGAGAGAAGTAAAGACCTGAGAGACATCATAACAGAGAGAAGTAAAGACCTGAGTGACATCATAACAAAGAGAAATAAAGACCTGAGTGACATCATAACAAAGAGAAATAAAGACCTGAGTGACATCATAACAGAGAGAAGTAAAGAGGAGTGACATCATAACAAAGAGAAGTAAAGACCTGAGTGACATCATAACAAAGAGAAATAAAGACCTGAGTGACATCATAACAGAGAGAAGTAAAGAGGACTGACATCATAACAGAGAAAAGTAAAGACCTGAGTGACATCATAACAGAGAGAAATAAAGAGGAGTGACATCATAACAGAGAGAAGTAAAGACCTGAGTGACATCATAACAGAGAGAAGAAAAGACCTGAGTGACATCATAACAGAGAGAAATAAAGACCTGAGTGACATCATAACAAAGAGAAATAAAGACCTGAGTGACATCATAACAGAGAGAAGTGAAGAGGAGTGACATCATAACAGAGAGAAGTGAAGAGGAGTGACATCATAACAGAGAAAAGTAAAGACCTGAGTGACATCATAACAGAGAGAAGTAAAGACCTGAGTGACATCATAACAGAGAGAAATAAAGACCTGAGTGACATCATAACAAAGAGAAATAAAGACCTGAGTGACATCATAACAGAGAGAAGTAAAGACCTGAGTGACATCATAACAAAGAGAAATAAAGACCTGAGTGACATCATAACAGAGAGAAGTGAAGAGGAGTGACATCATAACAGAGAGAAGTGAAGAGGAGTGACATCATAACAGAGAGAAATAAAGACCTGAGTGACATCATAACAGAGAGAAATAAAGACCTGAGTGACATTAAACAAAGAGAAATAAAGACCTGAGTGACATCATAACAGAGAGAAGTAAAGACCTGAGTGACATCATAACAGAGAGAAAAGTAAAGACCTGAGTGACATCATAACAGAGAGAAGTGAAGAGGAGTGACATCATAACAGAGAGAAGTGAAGAGGAGTGACATCATAACAGAGAGAAGTAAAGACCTGAGAGACATCATAACAGAGAGAAGTAAAGACCTGAGTGACATCATAACAAAGAGAAATAAAGACCTGAGTGACATCATAACAAAGAGAAATAAAGACCTGAGTGACATCATAACAGAGAGAAGTAAAGAGGAGTGACATCATAACAAAGAGAAGTAAAGACCTGAGTGACATCATAACAAAGAGAAATAAAGACCTGAGTGACATCATAACAGAGAGAAGTAAAGAGGACTGACATCATAACAGAGAAAAGTAAAGACCTGAGTGACATCATAACAGAGAGAAATAAAGAGGAGTGACATCATAACAGAGAGAAGTAAAGACCTGAGTGACATCATAACAGAGAGAAGAAAAGACCTGAGTGACATCATAACAGAGAGAAATAAAGACCTGAGTGACATCATAACAAAGAGAAATAAAGACCTGAGTGACATCATAACAGAGAGAAGTGAAGAGGAGTGACATCATAACAGAGAGAAGTGAAGAGGAGTGACATCATAACAGAGAAAAGTAAAGACCTGAGTGACATCATAACAGAGAGAAGTAAAGACCTGAGTGACATCATAACAGAGAGAAGTAAAGAGGAGTGACATCATAACAGAGAGAAGTAAAGACCTGAGTGACATCATAACAAAGAGAAATAAAGACCTGAGTGACATCATAACAGAGAGAAGTAAAGAGGAGTGACATCATAACAGAGAGAAGTAAAGACCTGAGTGACATCATAACAAAGAGAAATAAAGACCTGAGTGACATCATAACAGAGAGAAGTAAAGACCTGAGTGACATCATAACAGAGAGAAATAAAGACCTGAGTGACATCATAACAAAGAGAAATAAAGACCTGAGTGACATCATAACAGAGAGAAGTAAAGACCTGAGTGACATCATAACAGAGAGAAATAAAGACCTGAGTGACATCATAACAAAGAGAAATAAAGACCTGAGTGACATCATAACAGAGAGAAATAAAGACCTGAGTGACATTAAACAAAGAGAAATAAAGACCTGAGTGACATCATAACAGAGAGAAGTAAAGACCTGAGTGACATCATAACAGAGAGAAAAGTAAAGACCTGAGTGACATCATAACAGAGAGAAGTGAAGAGGAGTGACATCATAACAGAGAGAAGTGAAGAGGAGTGACATCATAACAGAGAGAAGTAAAGACCTGAGAGACATCATAACAAAGAGAAATAAAGACCTGAGTGACATCATAACAAAGAGAAATAAAGACCTGAGTGACATCATAACAGAGAGAAGTAAAGAGGAGTGACATCATAACAAAGAGAAGTAAAGACCTGAGTGACATCATAACAAAGAGAAATAAAGACCTGAGTGACATCATAACAGAGAGAAGTAAAGAGGACTGACATCATAACAGAGAAAAGTAAAGACCTGAGTGACATCATAACAGAGAGAAATAAAGAGGAGTGACATCATAACAGAGAGAAGTAAAGACCTGAGTGACATCATAACAGAGAGAAGAAAAGACCTGAGTGACATCATAACAGAGAGAAATAAAGACCTGAGTGACATCATAACAAAGAGAAATAAAGACCTGAGTGACATCATAACAGAGAGAAGTGAAGAGGAGTGACATCATAACAGAGAGAAGTGAAGAGGAGTGACATCATAACAGAGAAAAGTAAAGACCTGAGTGACATCATAACAGAGAGAAGTAAAGACCTGAGTGACATCATAACAGAGAGAAGTAAAGAGGAGTGACATCATAACAGAGAGAAGTAAAGACCTGAGTGACATCATAACAAAGAGAAATAAAGACCTGAGTGACATCATAACAGAGAGAAGTAAAGAGGAGTGACATCATAACAGAGAGAAGTAAAGACCTGAGTGACATCATAACAAAGAGAAATAAAGACCTGAGTGACATCATAACAGAGAGAAGTAAAGACCTGAGTGACATCATAACAGAGAGAAATAAAGACCTGAGTGACATCATAACAAAGAGAAATAAAGACCTGAGTGACACCATAACAGAGAGAAGTAAAGACCTGAGTGACATCATAACAGAGAGAAATAAAGACCTGAGTGACATCATAACAAAGAGAAATAAAGACCTGAGTGACATCATAACAGAGAGAAATAAAGACCTGAGTGACATTAAACAAAGAGAAATAAAGACCTGAGTGACATCATAACAGAGAGAAGTAAAGACCTGAGTGACATCATAACAGAGAGAAAAGTAAAGACCTGAGTGACATCATAACAAAGAGAAATAAAGACCTGAGTGACATCATAACAGAGAGAAGTGAAGAGGAGTGACATCATAACAGAGAGAAGTGAAGAGGAGTGACATCATAACAGAGAGAAGTGAAGAGGAGTGACATCATAACAGAGAGAAGTGAAGAGGAGTGACATCATAACAGAGAGAAGTGAAGAGGAGTGACATCATAACAGAGAGAAGTAAAGACCTGAGAGACATCATAACAGAGAGAAGTAAAGACCTGAGTGAAATCATAACAGAGAGAAGTAAAGAGGAGTGACATCATAACAGAGAAAAGTAAAGACCTGAGTGACATCATAACAGAGAGAAGTAAAGACCTGAGTGACATCATAACAAAGAGAAATAAAGACCTGAGTGACATCATAACAGAGAGAAGTAAAGACCTGAGTGACATCATAACAAAGAGAAATAAAGACCTGAGTGACATCATAACAGAGAGAAGTAAAGAGGAGTGACATCATAACAGAGAAAAGTAAAGACCTGAGTGACATCATAACAAAGAGAAATAAAGACCTGAGTGACATCATAACAGAGAGAAATAAAGACCTGAGTGACATCATAACAAAGAGAAATAAAGACCTGAGTGACATCATAACAGAGAGAAGTAAAGACCTGAGTGACATCATAACAGTGAGAAATAAAGACCTGAGTGACATCATAACAAAGAGAAATAAAGACCTGAGTGACATCATAACAGAGAGAAGTAAAGACCTGAGTGACATCATAACAGAGAGAAATAAAGACCTGAGTGACATCATAACAAAGAGAAATAAAGACCTGAGTGACATCATAACAGAGAGAAATAAAGACCTGAGTGACATTAAACAAAGAGAAATAAAGACCTGAGTGACATCATAACAGAGAGAAGTAAAGACCTGAGTGACATCATAACAGAGAGAAAAGTAAAGACCTGAGTGACATCATAACAGAGAGAAGTGAAGAGGAGTGACATCATAACAGAGAGGAGTGAAGAGGAGTGACATCATAACAGAGAGAAGTAAAGACCTGAGAGACATCATAACAGAGAGAAGTAAAGACCTGAGTGACATCATAACAAAGAGAAATAAAGACCTGAGTGACATCATAACAAAGAGAAATAAAGACCTGAGTGACATCATAACAGAGAGAAGTAAAGAGGAGTGACATCATAACAAAGAGAAGTAAAGACCTGAGTGACATCATAACAAAGAGAAATAAAGACCTGAGTGACATCATAACAGAGAGAAGTAAAGAGGACTGACATCATAACAGAGAAAAGTAAAGACCTGAGTGACATCATAACAGAGAGAAATAAAGAGGAGTGACATCATAACAGAGAGAAGTAAAGACCTGAGTGACATCATAACAGAGAGAAGAAAAGACCTGAGTGACATCATAACAGAGAGAAATAAAGACCTGAGTGACATCATAACAAAGAGAAATAAAGACCTGAGTGACATCATAACAGAGAGAAGTGAAGAGGAGTGACATCATAACAGAGAGAAGTGAAGAGGAGTGACATCATAACAGAGAAAAGTAAAGACCTGAGTGACATCATAACAGAGAGAAGTAAAGACCTGAGTGACATCATAACAGAGAGAAGTAAAGAGGAGTGACATCATAACAGAGAGAAGTAAAGACCTGAGTGACATCATAACAAAGAGAAATAAAGACCTGAGTGACATCATAACAGAGAGAAGTAAAGAGGAGTGACATCATAACAGAGAGAAGTAAAGACCTGAGTGACATCATAACAAAGAGAAATAAAGACCTGAGTGACATCATAACAGAGAGAAGTAAAGACCTGAGTGACATCATAACAGAGAGAAATAAAGACCTGAGTGACATCATAACAAAGAGAAATAAAGACCTGAGTGACATCATAACAGAGAGAAGTAAAGACCTGAGTGACATCATAACAGAGAGAAATAAAGACCTGAGTGACATCATAACAAAGAGAAATAAAGACCTGAGTGACATCATAACAGAGAGAAATAAAGACCTGAGTGACATTAAACAAAGAGAAATAAAGACCTGAGTGACATCATAACAGAGAGAAGTAAAGACCTGAGTGACATCATAACAGAGAGAAAAGTAAAGACCTGAGTGACATCATAACAGAGAGAAGTGAAGAGGAGTGACATCATAACAGAGAGAAGTGAAGAGGAGTGACATCATAACAGAGAGAAGTAAAGACCTGAGAGACATCATAACAGAGAGAAGTAAAGACCTGAGTGACATCATAACAAAGAGAAATAAAGACCTGAGTGACATCATAACAAAGAGAAATAAAGACCTGAGTGACATCATAACAGAGAGAAGTAAAGAGGAGTGACATCATAACAAAGAGAAGTAAAGACCTGAGTGACATCATAACAAAGAGAAATAAAGACCTGAGTGACATCATAACAGAGAGAAGTAAAGAGGACTGACATCATAACAGAGAAAAGTAAAGACCTGAGTGACATCATAACAGAGAGAAATAAAGAGGAGTGACATCATAACAGAGAGAAGTAAAGACCTGAGTGACATCATAACAGAGAGAAGAAAAGACCTGAGTGACATAACAGAGAGAAATAAAGACCTGAGTGACATCATAACAAAGAGAAATAAAGACCTGAGTGACATCATAACAAAGAGAAATAAAGACCTGAGTGACATCATAACAGAGAGAAGTAAAGACCTGAGTGACATCATAACAGAGAGAAGTAAAGACCTGAGTGACATCATAACAGAGAGAAGTAAAGACCTGAGTGACATCATAACAGAGAGAAGTGAAGAGGAGTGACATCATAACAGAGAGAAGTAAAGACCTGAGTGACATCATAACAGTGAGAAGTAAAGACCTGAGTGACATCATAACAGAGAGAAGTGAAGAGGAGTGACATCATAACAGAGAGAAGTGAAGAGGAGTGACATCATAACAGAGAGAAGTGAAGAGGAGTGACATCATAACAGAGAGAAGTGAAGAGGAGTGACATCATAACAGAGAGAAGTGAAGAGGAGTGACATCATAACAGAGAGAAGTAAAGACCTGAGAGACATCATAACAGAGAGAAGTAAAGACCTGAGTGAAATCATAACAGAGAGAAGTAAAGAGGAGTGACATCATAACAGAGAAAAGTAAAGACCTGAGTGACATCATAACAGAGAGAAGTAAAGACCTGAGTGACATCATAACAAAGAGAAATAAAGACCTGAGTGACATCATAACAGAGAGAAGTAAAGACCTGAGTGACATCATAACAAAGAGAAATAAAGACCTGAGTGACATCATAACAGAGAGAAGTAAAGAGGAGTGACATCATAACAAAGAGAAGTAAAGACCTGAGTGACATCATAACAAAGAGAAATAAAGACCTGAGTGACATCATAACAGAGAGAAGTAAAGAGGAGTGACATCATAACAGAGAAAAGTAAAGACCTGAGTGACATCATAACAAAGAGAAATAAAGACCTGAGTGACATCATAACAGAGAGAAATAAAGACCTGAGTGACATCATAACAAAGAGAAATAAAGACCTGAGTGACATCATAACAGAGAGAAGTAAAGACCTGAGTGACATCATAACAGTGAGAAATAAAGACCTGAGTGACATCATAACAAAGAGAAATAAAGACCTGAGTGACATCATAACAGAGAGAAGTAAAGACCTGAGTGACATCATAACAGAGAGAAATAAAGACCTGAGTGACATCATAACAAAGAGAAATAAAGACCTGAGTGACATCATAACAGAGAGAAATAAAGACCTGAGTGACATTAAACAAAGAGAAATAAAGACCTGAGTGACATCATAACAGAGAGAAGTAAAGACCTGAGTGACATCATAACAGAGAGAAAAGTAAAGACCTGAGTGACATCATAACAGAGAGAAGTGAAGAGGAGTGACATCATAACAGAGAGGAGTGAAGAGGAGTGACATCATAACAGAGAGAAGTAAAGACCTGAGAGACATCATAACAGAGAGAAGTAAAGACCTGAGTGACATCATAACAAAGAGAAATAAAGACCTGAGTGACATCATAACAAAGAGAAATAAAGACCTGAGTGACATCATAACAGAGAGAAGTAAAGAGGAGTGACATCATAACAAAGAGAAGTAAAGACCTGAGTGACATCATAACAAAGAGAAATAAAGACCTGAGTGACATCATAACAGAGAGAAGTAAAGAGGACTGACATCATAACAGAGAAAAGTAAAGACCTGAGTGACATCATAACAGAGAAAAGTAAAGACCTGAGTGACATCATAACAGAGAGAAATAAAGAGGAGTGACATCATAACAGAGAGAAGTAAAGACCTGAGTGACATCATAACAGAGAGAAGAAAAGACCTGAGTGACATCATAACAGAGAGAAATAAAGACCTGAGTGACATCATAACAAAGAGAAATAAAGACCTGAGTGACATCATAACAGAGAGAAGTGAAGAGGAGTGACATCATAACAGAGAGAAGTGAAGAGGAGTGACATCATAACAGAGAAAAGTAAAGACCTGAGTGACATCATAACAGAGAGAAGTAAAGACCTGAGTGACATCATAACAGAGAGAAGTAAAGAGGAGTGACATCATAACAGAGAGAAGTAAAGACCTGAGTGACATCATAACAAAGAGAAATAAAGACCTGAGTGACATCATAACAGAGAGAAGTAAAGAGGAGTGACATCATAACAGAGAGAAGTAAAGACCTGAGTGACATCATAACAAAGAGAAATAAAGACCTGAGTGACATCATAACAGAGAGAAGTAAAGACCTGAGTGACATCATAACAGAGAGAAATAAAGACCTGAGTGACATCATAACAAAGAGAAATAAAGACCTGAGTGACATCATAACAGAGAGAAGTAAAGACCTGAGTGACATCATAACAGAGAGAAATAAAGACCTGAGTGACATCATAACAAAGAGAAATAAAGACCTGAGTGACATCATAACAGAGAGAAATAAAGACCTGAGTGACATTAAACAAAGAGAAATAAAGACCTGAGTGACATCATAACAGAGAGAAGTAAAGACCTGAGTGACATCATAACAGAGAGAAAAGTAAAGACCTGAGTGACATCATAACAGAGAGAAGTGAAGAGGAGTGACATCATAACAGAGAGAAGTGAAGAGGAGTGACATCATAACAGAGAGAAGTAAAGACCTGAGAGACATCATAACAGAGAGAAGTAAAGACCTGAGTGACATCATAACAAAGAGAAATAAAGACCTGAGTGACATCATAACAAAGAGAAATAAAGACCTGAGTGACATCATAACAGAGAGAAGTAAAGAGGAGTGACATCATAACAAAGAGAAGTAAAGACCTGAGTGACATCATAACAAAGAGAAATAAAGACCTGAGTGACATCATAACAGAGAGAAGTAAAGAGGACTGACATCATAACAGAGAAAAGTAAAGACCTGAGTGACATCATAACAGAGAGAAATAAAGAGGAGTGACATCATAACAGAGAGAAGTAAAGACCTGAGAGACATCATAACAGAGAGAAGTAAAGACCTGAGTGACATCATAACAAAGAGAAATAAAGACCTGAGTGACATCATAACAAAGAGAAATAAAGACCTGAGTGACATCATAACAGAGAGAAGTAAAGAGGAGTGACATCATAACAAAGAGAAGTAAAGACCTGAGTGACATCATAACAAAGAGAAATAAAGACCTGAGTGACATCATAACAGAGAGAAGTAAAGAGGACTGACATCATAACAGAGAAAAGTAAAGACCTGAGTGACATCATAACAGAGAGAAATAAAGAGGAGTGACATCATAACAGAGAGAAGTAAAGACCTGAGTGACATCATAACAGAGAGAAGTAAAGACCTGAGTGACATCATAACAGAGAGAAGTGAAGAGGAGTGACATCATAACAGAGAGAAGTAAAGAGGAGTGACATCATAACAAAGAGAAGTAAAGACCTGAGTGACATCATAACAAAGAGAAATAAAGACCTGAGTGACATCATAACAGAGAGAAGTAAAGAGGACTGACATCATAACAGAGAAAAGTAAAGACCTCAGTGACATCATAACAGAGAGAAATAAAGAGGAGTGACATCATAACAGAGAGAAGTAAAGACCTGAGTGACATCATAACAGAGAGAAGTAAAGACCTGAGTGACATCATAACAGAGAGAAGTGAAGAGGAGTGACATCATAACAGAGAGAAGTAAAGACCTGAGTGACATCATAACAGTGAGAAGTGAAGAGGAGTGACATCATAACAGAGAGAAGTAAAGACCTGAGAGACATCATAACAGAGAGAAGCAAAGACCTGAGTGACATCATAACAGAGAGAAGTAAAGACCTGAGAGACATCATAACAGAGAGAAGTAAAGAGGAGTGACATCATAACAAAGAGAAGCAAAGACCTGAGTGACATCATAACAGAGAGAAGAAAAGACCTGAGTGACATCATAACAGAGAGAAATAAAGAGGAGTGACATCATAACAGAGAGAAGTGAAGAGGAGTGACATCATAACAGAGAGAAGTGAAGAGGAGTGACATCATAACAGAGAGAAGTAAAGACCTGAGAGACATCATAACAGAGAGAAGTAAAGACCTGAGTGACATCATAACAGAGAGAAGAAAAGACCTGAGTGACATCATAACAGAGAGAAATAAAGACCTGAGTGACATCATAACAAAGAGAAATAAAGACCTGAGTGACATCATAACAAAGAGAAATAAAGACCTGAGTGACATCATAACAGAGAGAAGTAAAGAGGAGTGACATCATAACAAAGAGAAGTAAAGACCTGAGTGACATCATAACAGAGAGAAGTAAAGAGGAGTGACATCATAACAGAGAAAAGTAAAGACCTGAGTGACATCATAACAGAGAGAAGTAAAGACCTGAGTGACATCATAACAGAGAGAAATAAAGACCTGAGTGACATCATAACAGAGAGAAATAAAGACCTGAGTGACATCATAACAGAGAAAAGTAAAGAGGAGTGACATCATAACAAAGAGAAGTAAAGACCTGAGTGACATCATAACAAAGAGAAATAAAGACCTGAGTGACATCATAACAGAGAGAAGTAAAGAGGAGTGACATCATAACAGAGAAAAGTAAAGACCTGAGTGACATCATAACAAAGAGAAATAAAGACCTGAGTGACATCATAACAGAGAGAAATAAAGACCTGAGTGACATCATAACAAAGAGAAATAAAGACCTGAGTGACATCATAACAGAGAGAAGTAAAGACCTGAGTGACATCATAACAAAGAGAAATAAAGACCTGAGTGACATCATAACAGAGAGAAGTAAAGACCTGAGTGACATCATAACAAAGAGAAATAAATACCTGAGTGACATCATAACAAAGAGAAGTGAAGAGGAGTGACATCATAACAGAGAGAAGTGAAGAGGAGTGACATCATAACAGAGAGAAGTGAAGAGGAGTGACATCATAACAGAGAGAAGTAAAGACCTGAGAGACATCATAACAGAGAGAAGTAGAGACCTGAGTGACATCATAACAAAGAGAAATAAAGACCTGAGTGACATCATAACAGAGAGAAGTGAAGAGGAGTGACATCATAACAGAGAGAAGTGAAGAGGAGTGACATCATAACAGAGAGAAGTGAAGAGGAGTGACATCATAACAGAGAGAAGTAAAGACCTGAGAGACATCATAACAGAGAGAAGTAAAGACCTGAGTGACATCATAACAAAGAGAAATAAAGACCTGAGTGACATCATAACAGAGAGAAGTGAAGAGGAGTGACATCATAACAGAGAGAAGTGAAGAGGAGTGACATCATAACAGAGAGAAGTAAAGACCTGAGAGACATCATAACAGAGAGAAGTAAAGACCTGAGTGACATCATAACAAAGAGAAATAAAGACCTGAGTGACATCATAACAGAGAGAAGTAAAGAGGAGTGACATCATAACAAAGAGAAGTAAAGACCTGAGTGACATCATAACAAAGAGAAATAAAGACCTGAGTGACATCATAACAGAGAGAAGTAAAGAGGACTGACATCATAACAGAGAAAAGTAAAGACCTGAGTGACATCATAACAGAGAGAAATAAAGAGGAGTGACATCATAACAGAGAGAAGTAAAGACCTGAGTGACATCATAACAGAGAGAAGTAAAGACCTGAGTGATATCATAACAGAGAAAAGTATAGAGGAGTGACATCATAACAGAGAGAATGATGTCTTTTCTCTGTTATGATATCACTCAGGTCTTTACTTCTCTGTTATGATGTCACTCAGGTCTTTACTTCTCTCTGTGATGATGTCACTAAGGTCTTTATTTCTCTCTGTCATGATGTCACTCGGGTCTTTACTTCTCTCTTTTATGATGTCACTCCTCTTCATTTCTCTTTGTTATGATGTCACTCCTATTTTCTTCTCTCTGTTATGATGTCACTCCTATTTACTTCTCTCTGTTATGATGTCACTCAGGTCTTTATTTCTCTTTGTTATGATGTCACTCAGGTCTTTATTTCTCTCTGTTATGATGTCACTCAGGTCTTTACTTCTCTCTGTTATGATGTCACTCCTCTTCATTTCTCTCTGTTATGATGTCACTCCTATTTACTTCCCTCTGTTATGATGTCACTCCTATTTACTTCTCTCTGTTATGATGTCACTCAGGTCTTTATTTCTCTTTGTTATGATGTCACTCAGGTCTTTACTTCTCTCTGTTATGATGTCACTCCTATTTACTTCCCTCTGTTATGATGTCACTCCTATTTACTTCTCTCTGTTATGATGTCACTCAGGTCTTTATTTCTCTTTGTTATGATGTCACTCAGGTCTTTACTTCTCTCTGTTATGATGTCACTCCTCTTTACTTCTCTCTGTTATGATGTCACTCCTCTTTACTTCTCTCTGTTATGATGTCACTCCTCTTTATTTCTCTCTGTTATGATGTCACTCAGGTCTTTACTTCTCTCTGTTATGATGTAAATCCTCTTTACTTCACTCTGTTATGATGTCACTCAGGTCTTTACTTCTCTCTGTTATGATGTCACTCAGGTCTTTACTTTTCTCTGTTATGATGTCACTCAGGTCTTTCCTTCTCTCTGTTATGATGTCACTCCTCTTCACTTCTCTCTGTTATGATGTCACTCAGGTCTTTACTTCACTCTGTAAAGATGTCACTCAGGTCTTTACTTCTCTCTGTTATGATGTCACTCCTCTATACTTTTCTCTGTTATGATATCACTCAGGTCTTTACTTCTCTGTTATGATGTCACTCAGGTCTTTACTTCTCTGAGTGACATCATAACAGAGTGAAGTAAAGAGGATTTACATCATAACAGAGAGAAGTAAAGACCTGAGTGACATCATAACAGAGAGAAATAAAGAGGAGTGACATCATAACAGAGAGAAGTAAAGAGGAGTGACATCATAACAGAGAGAAGTAAAGAGGAGTGACATCATAACAGAGAAAAGTGAAGAGGAGTGACATCATAACAGAGAGAAGTAAAGACCTGAGTGACATCATAACAAAGAGAAATAAAGACCTGAGTGACATCATAACAGAGAGAAGTAAAGACCTGAGTGACATCATAACAAAGAGAAATAAAGACCTGAGTGACATCATAACAGAGAGAAGTAAATAGGAGTGACATCATAACAGAGGGAAGTAAATAGGAGTGACATCATAACAGAGAGAAATGAAGAGGAGTGACATCATAACAGAGAGAAGTAAAGACCTGAGTGACATCATAACAGAGAGAAATAAAGACCTGAGTGACATCATAACAAAGAGAAATAAAGACCTGAGTGACATCATAACAGAGAGAAGTAAATAGGAGTGACATCATAACAGAGAGAAGAAAATAGGAGTGACATCATAACAAAGAGAAATGAAGAGGAGTGACATCATAAAAGAGAGAAGTAAAGACCCGAGTGACATCATGACAGAGAGAAATAAAGACCTTAGTGACATCATCACAGAGAGAAGTAAAGACCTGAGTGACATCATAACAGAGAAGTAAAGACCTGAGTGATATCATAACAGAGAAAAGTATAGAGGAGTGACATCATAACAGAGAGAAGTAAAGACCTGAGTGACATCTTTACAGAGTGAAGTAAAGACCTGAGTGACATCATAACAGAGAGAAGTGAAGAGGAGTGACATCATAACAGAGAGAAGGAAAGACCTGAGTGACATCATAACAGAGAGAAGTAAAGAGGAGTGACATCATAACAGAGAAAAGTAAAGACCTGAGTGACATCATAACAGAGAGAAGTGAAGAGGAGTGACATCATAACAGAGAGAAGTAAAGACCTGAGTGACATCATAACAGAGAAAAGTAAAGACCTGAGTGACATCATAACAGAGAGAAGTAAAGACCTGAGTGACATCATAACAGAGAGAAGTAAAGATGAGTGACATCATAACAGAGAGAAGTAAAGACCTGAGTGACATCATAACAGAGAGAAGTAAAGAGGAGTGACATCATAACAAAGAGAAGTAAAGACCTGAGTGACATCATAACAGAGAGAAGTGAAGAGGAGTGACATCATAACAAAGAGAAGTAAAGACCTGAGTGACATCATAACAGAGAGAAGTAAAGACCTGAGTGACATCATAACAAAGAGAAATAAAGACCTGAGTGACATCATAACAGAGAGAAGTAAATAGGAGTGACATCATAACAGAGAGAAGTAAATAGGAGTGACATCATAACAGAGAGAAGTAAATAGGAGTGACATCATAACAGAGAGAAATGAAGAGGAGTGACATCATAACAGAGAGAAGTAAAGACCTGAGTGACATCATAACAGAGAGAAGTAAAGACCTGAGCGACATCATAACAAAGAGAAATAAAGACCTGAGTGACATCATAACAGAGAGAAGTAAATAGGAGTGACATCATAACAGAGAGAAGAAAATAGGAGTGACATCATAACAGAGAGAAATGAAGAGGAGTGACATCATAAAAGAGAGAAGTAAAGACCCGAGTGACATCATGACAGAGAGAAATAAAGACCTTAGTGACATCATCACAGAGAGAAGTAAAGACCTGAGTGACATCATAACAGAGAAGTAAAGACCTGAGTGATATCATAACAGAGAAAAGTATAGAGGAGTGACATCATAACAGAGAGAAGTAAAGACCTGAGTGACATCATGACAGAGTGAAGTAAAGACCTGAGTGACATCATAACAGAGAGAAGTGAAGAGGAGTGACATCATAACAGAGAGAAGTAAAGACCTGAGTGACATCATAACAGAGAAAAGTAAAGACCTGAGTGACATCATAACAGAGAGAAGTAAAGACCTGAGTGACATCATAACAGAGAAAAGTAAAGACCTGAGTGACATCATAACAAAGAGAAATAAAGACCTGAGTGACATCATAACAGAGAGAAGTAAAGACCTGAGTGACATCATAACAAAGAGAAATAAAGACCTGAGTGACATCATAATAGAGAGAAATAAAGAGGAGTGACATCATAACAGAGAGAAGTAAAGACCTGAGTGACATCATAACAGAGTGAAGTAAAGAGGATTTACATCATAACAGAGAGAAGTAAAGACCTGAGTGACATCATAACAGAGAGAAATAAAGAGGAGTGACATCATAACAGAGAGAAGTAAAGAGGAGTGACATCATAACAGAGAGAAGTAAAGAGGAGTGACATCATAACAGAGAAAAGTGAAGAGGAGTGACATCATAACAGAGAGAAGTAAAGACCTGAGTGACATCATAACAAAGAGAAATAAAGACCTGAGTGACATCATAACAGAGAGAAGTAAAGACCTGAGTGACATCATAACAAAGAGAAATAAAGACCTGAGTGACATCATAACAGAGAGAAGTAAATAGGAGTGACATCATAACAGAGGGAAGTAAATAGGAGTGACATCATAACAGAGAGAAATGAAGAGGAGTGACATCATAACAGAGAGAAGTAAAGACCTGAGTGACATCATAACAGAGAGAAATAAAGACCTGAGTGACATCATAACAAAGAGAAATAAAGACCTGAGTGACATCATAACAGAGAGAAGTAAATAGGAGTGACATCATAACAGAGAGAAGAAAATAGGAGTGACATCATAACAAAGAGAAATGAAGAGGAGTGACATCATAAAAGAGAGAAGTAAAGACCCGAGTGACATCATGACAGAGAGAAATAAAGACCTTAGTGACATCATCACAGAGAGAAGTAAAGACCTGAGTGACATCATAACAGAGAAGTAAAGACCTGAGTGATATCATAACAGAGAAAAGTATAGAGGAGTGACATCATAACAGAGAGAAGTAAAGACCTGAGTGACATCTTTACAGAGTGAAGTAAAGACCTGAGTGACATCATAACAGAGAGAAGTGAAGAGGAGTGACATCATAACAGAGAGAAGGAAAGACCTGAGTGACATCATAACAGAGAAAAGTAAAGACCTGAGTGACATCATAACAGAGAGAAGTAAAGACCTGAGTGACATCATAACAGAGTGAAGTAAAGAGGATTTACATCATAACAGAGAGAAGTAAAGACCTGAGTGACATCATAACAGAGAGAAATAAAGAGGAGTGACATCATAACAGAGAGAAGTAAAGAGGAGTGACATCATAACAGAGAGAAGTAAAGAGGAGTGACATCATAACAGAGAGAAGTAAAGACCTGAGTGACATCATAACAAAGAGAAATAAAGACCTGAGTGACATCATAACAGAGAGAAGTAAAGACCTGAGTGACATCATAACAAAGAGAAATAAAGACCTGAGTGACATCATAACAGAGGGAAGTAAATAGGAGTGACATCATAACAGAGAGAAATGAAGAGGAGTGACATCATAACAGAGAGAAGTAAAGACCTGAGTGACATCATAACAGAGAGAAATAAAGACCTGAGTGACATCATAACAAAGAGAAATAAAGACCTGAGTGACATCATAACAGAGAGAAGTAAATAGGAGTGACATCATAACAGAGAGAAGAAAATAGGAGTGACATCATAACAAAGAGAAATGAAGAGGAGTGACATCATAAAAGAGAGAAGTAAAGACCCGAGTGACATCATGACAGAGAGAAATAAAGACCTTAGTGACATCATCACAGAGAGAAGTAAAGACCTGAGTGACATCATAACAGAGAAGTAAAGACCTGAGTGATATCATAACAGAGAAAAGTATAGAGGAGTGACATCATAACAGAGAGAAGTAAAGACCTGAGTGACATCTTTACAGAGTGAAGTAAAGACCTGAGTGACATCATAACAGAGAGAAGTGAAGAGGAGTGACATCATAACAGAGAGAAGGAAAGACCTGAGTGACATCATAACAGAGAGAAGTAAAGAGGAGTGACATCATAACAGAGAGAAGTAAAGAGGAGTGACATCATAACAGAGAAAAGTAAAGACCTGAGTGACATCATAACAGAGAGAAGTGAAGAGGAGTGACATCATAACAGAGAGAAGTAAAGACCTGAGTGACATCATAACAGAGAGAAGTAAAGACCTGAGTGACATCATAACAGAGAGAAATAAAGAGGAGTGACATCATAACAGAGAGAAGTAAAGAGGAGTGACATCATAACAGAGAAAAGTAAAGACCTGAGTGACATCATAACAGAGAGAAGTGAAGAGGAGTGACATCATAACAGAGAGAAGTAAAGACCTGAGTGACATCATAACAGAGAGAAGTAAAGACCTGAGTGACATCATAACAGAGAGAAGTAAAGAGGAGTGACATCATAACAAAGAAACGTAAAGACCTGAGTGACATCATAACAGAGAGAAGTAAAGAGGAGTGACATCATAACAAAGAGAAGTAAAGACCTGAGTGACATCATAACAGAGAGAAGTAAAGACCTGAGTGACATCATAACAAAGAGAAATAAAGACCTGAGTGACATCATAACAGAGAGAAGTAAATAGGAGTGACATCATAACAGAGAGAAGTAAATAGGAGTGACATCATAACAGAGAGAAGTAAAGACCTGAGCGACATCATAACAAAGAGAAATAAAGACCTGAGTGACATCATAACAGAGAGAAGTAAATAGGAGTGACATCATAACAGAGAGAAGAAAATAGCAGTGACATCATAACAGAGAGAAATGAAGAGGAGTGACATCATAAAAGAGAGAAGTAAAGACCCGAGTGACATCATGACAGAGAGAAATAAAGACCTTAGTGACATCATCACAGAGAGAAGTAAAGACCTGAGTGACATCATAACAGAGAAGTAAAGACCTGAGTGATATCATAACAGAGAAAAGTATAGAGGAGTGACATCATAACAGAGAGAAGTAAAGACCTGAGTGACATCATGACAGAGTGAAGTAAAGACCTGAGTGACATCATAACAGAGAGAAGTGAAGAGGAGTGACATCATAACAGAGAGAAGTAAAGACCTGAGTGACATCATAACAGAGAAAAGTAAAGACCTGAGTGACATCATAACAGAGAGAAGTAAAGACCTGAGTGACATCATAACAGAGAAAAGTAAAGACCTGAGTGACATCATAACAAAGAGAAATAAAGACCTGAGTGACATCATAACAGAGAGAAGTAAAGACCTGAGTGACATCATAACAAAGAGAAATAAAGACCTGAGTGACATCATAATAGAGAGAAATAAAGAGGAGTGACATCATAACAGAGAGAAGTAAAGACCTGAGTGACATCATAACAGAGTGAAGTAAAGAGGATTTACATCATAACAGAGAGAAGTAAAGACCTGAGTGACATCATAACAGAGAGAAATAAAGAGGAGTGACATCATAACAGAGAGAAGTAAAGAGGAGTGACATCATAACAGAGAGAAGTAAAGAGGAGTGACATCATAACAGAGAAAAGTGAAGAGGAGTGACATCATAACAGAGAGAAGTAAAGACCTGAGTGACATCATAACAAAGAGAAATAAAGACCTGAGTGACATCATAACAGAGAGAAGTAAAGACCTGAGTGACATCATAACAAAGAGAAATAAAGACCTGAGTGACATCATAACAGAGAGAAGTAAATAGGAGTGACATCATAACAGAGGGAAGTAAATAGGAGTGACATCATAACAGAGAGAAATGAAGAGGAGTGACATCATAACAGAGAGAAGTAAAGACCTGAGTGACATCATAACAGAGAGAAATAAAGACCTGAGTGACATCATAACAAAGAGAAATAAAGACCTGAGTGACATCATAACAGAGAGAAGTAAATAGGAGTGACATCATAACAGAGAGAAGAAAATAGGAGTGACATCATAACAAAGAGAAATGAAGAGGAGTGACATCATAAAAGAGAGAAGTAAAGACCCGAGTGACATCATGACAGAGAGAAATAAAGACCTTAGTGACATCATCACAGAGAGAAGTAAAGACCTGAGTGACATCATAACAGAGAAGTAAAGACCTGAGTGATATCATAACAGAGAAAAGTATAGAGGAGTGACATCATAACAGAGAGAAGTAAAGACCTGAGTGACATCTTTACAGAGTGAAGTAAAGACCTGAGTGACATCATAACAGAGAGAAGTGAAGAGGAGTGACATCATAACAGAGAGAAGGAAAGACCTGAGTGACATCATAACAGAGAAAAGTAAAGACCTGAGTGACATCATAACAGAGAGAAGTAAAGACCTGAGTGACATCATAACAGAGTGAAGTAAAGAGGATTTACATCATAACAGAGAGAAGTAAAGACCTGAGTGACATCATAACAGAGAGAAATAAAGAGGAGTGACATCATAACAGAGAGAAGTAAAGAGGAGTGACATCATAACAGAGAGAAGTAAAGAGGAGTGACATCATAACAGAGAGAAGTAAAGACCTGAGTGACATCATAACAAAGAGAAATAAAGACCTGAGTGACATCATAACAGAGAGAAGTAAAGACCTGAGTGACATCATAACAAAGAGAAATAAAGACCTGAGTGACATCATAACAGAGGGAAGTAAATAGGAGTGACATCATAACAGAGAGAAATGAAGAGGAGTGACATCATAACAGAGAGAAGTAAAGACCTGAGTGACATCATAACAGAGAGAAATAAAGACCTGAGTGACATCATAACAAAGAGAAATAAAGACCTGAGTGACATCATAACAGAGAGAAGTAAATAGGAGTGACATCATAACAGAGAGAAGAAAATAGGAGTGACATCATAACAAAGAGAAATGAAGAGGAGTGACATCATAAAAGAGAGAAGTAAAGACCCGAGTGACATCATGACAGAGAGAAATAAAGACCTTAGTGACATCATCACAGAGAGAAGTAAAGACCTGAGTGACATCATAACAGAGAAGTAAAGACCTGAGTGATATCATAACAGAGAAAAGTATAGAGGAGTGACATCATAACAGAGAGAAGTAAAGACCTGAGTGACATCTTTACAGAGTGAAGTAAAGACCTGAGTGACATCATAACAGAGAGAAGTGAAGAGGAGTGACATCATAACAGAGAGAAGGAAAGACCTGAGTGACATCATAACAGAGAGAAGTAAAGAGGAGTGACATCATAACAGAGAGAAGTAAAGAGGAGTGACATCATAACAGAGAAAAGTAAAGACCTGAGTGACATCATAACAGAGAGAAGTGAAGAGGAGTGACATCATAACAGAGAGAAGTAAAGACCTGAGTGACATCATAACAGAGAGAAGTAAAGACCTGAGTGACATCATAACAGAGAGAAATAAAGAGGAGTGACATCATAACAGAGAGAAGTAAAGAGGAGTGACATCATAACAGAGAAAAGTAAAGACCTGAGTGACATCATAACAGAGAGAAGTGAAGAGGAGTGACATCATAACAGAGAGAAGTAAAGACCTGAGTGACATCATAACAGAGAGAAGTAAAGACCTGAGTGACATCATAACAGAGAGAAGTAAAGAGGAGTGACATCATAACAAAGAAACGTAAAGACCTGAGTGACATCATAACAGAGAGAAGTAAAGAGGAGTGACATCATAACAAAGAGAAGTAAAGACCTGAGTGACATCATAACAGAGAGAAGTAAAGACCTGAGTGACATCATAACAAAGAGAAATAAAGACCTGAGTGACATCATAACAGAGAGAAGTAAATAGGAGTGACATCATAACAGAGAGAAGTAAATAGGAGTGACATCATAACAGAGAGAAGTAAAGACCTGAGCGACATCATAACAAAGAGAAATAAAGACCTGAGTGACATCATAACAGAGAGAAGTAAATAGGAGTGACATCATAACAGAGAGAAGAAAATAGCAGTGACATCATAACAGAGAGAAATGAAGAGGAGTGACATCATAAAAGAGAGAAGTAAAGACCCGAGTGACATCATGACAGAGAGAAATAAAGACCTTAGTGACATCATCACAGAGAGAAGTAAAGACCTGAGTGACATCATAACAGAGAAGTAAAGACCTGAGTGATATCATAACAGAGAAAAGTATAGAGGAGTGACATCATAACAGAGAGAAGTAAAGACCTGAGTGACATCATGACAGAGTGAAGTAAAGACCTGAGTGACATCATAACAGAGAGAAGTGAAGAGGAGTGACATCATAACAGAGAGAAGTAAAGACCTGAGTGACATCATAACAGAGAAAAGTAAAGACCTGAGTGACATCATAACAGAGAGAAGTAAAGACCTGAGTGACATCATAACAGAGAAAAGTAAAGACCTGAGTGACATCATAACAAAGAGAAATAAAGACCTGAGTGACATCATAACAGAGAGAAGTAAAGACCTGAGTGACATCATAACAAAGAGAAATAAAGACCTGAGTGACATCATAATAGAGAGAAATAAAGAGGAGTGACATCATAACAGAGAGAAGTAAAGACCTGAGTGACATCATAACAGAGAGAAATAAATAGGAGTGACATCATAACAGAGAGAAGTAAATAGGAGTGACATCATAACAGAGAGAAATGAAGAGGAGTGACATCATAACAGAGAGAAGTAAAGACCTGAGTGACATCATAACAGAGTGAAGTAAAGAGGATTTACATCATAACAGAGAGAAGTAAAGACCTGAGTGACATCATAACAGAGAGAAATAAAGAGGAGTGACATCATAACAGAGAGAAGTAAAGAGGAGTGACATCATAACAGAGAGAAGTAAAGAGGAGTGACATCATAACAGAGAAAAGTGAAGAGGAGTGACATCATAACAGAGAGAAGTAAAGACCTGAGTGACATCATAACAAAGAGAAATAAAGACCTGAGTGACATCATAACAGAGAGAAGTAAAGACCTGAGTGACATCATAACAAAGAGAAATAAAGACCTGAGTGACATCATAACAGAGAGAAGTAAATAGGAGTGACATCATAACAGAGGGAAGTAAATAGGAGTGACATCATAACAGAGAGAAATGAAGAGGAGTGACATCATAACAGAGAGAAATAAAGACCTTAGTGACATCATCACAGAGAGAAGTAAAGACCTGAGTGACATCATAACAGAGAAGTAAAGACCTGAGTGATATCATAACAGAGAAAAGTATAGAGGAGTGACATCATAACAGAGAGAAGTAAAGACCTGAGTGACATCTTTACAGAGTGAAGTAAAGACCTGAGTGACATCATAACAGAGAGAAGTGAAGAGGAGTGACATCATAACAGAGAGAAGGAAAGACCTGAGTGACATCATAACAGAGAGAAGTAAAGAGGAGTGACATCATAACAGAGAAAAGTAAAGACCTGAGTGACATCATAACAGAGAGAAGTGAAGAGGAGTGACATCATAACAGAGAGAAGTAAAGACCTGAGTGACATCATAACAGAGAAAAGTAAAGACCTGAGTGACATCATAACAGAGAGAAGTAAAGACCTGAGTGACATCATAACAGAGAGAAGTAAAGATGAGTGACATCATAACAGAGAGAAGTAAAGACCTGAGTGACATCATAACAGAGAGAAGTAAAGAGGAGTGACATCATAACAAAGAGAAGTAAAGACCTGAGTGACATCATAACAGAGAGAAGTGAAGAGGAGTGACATCATAACAAAGAGAAGTAAAGACCTGAGTGACATCATAACAGAGAGAAGTAAAGACCTGAGTGACATCATAACAAAGAGAAATAAAGACCTGAGTGACATCATAACAGAGAGAAGTAAATAGGAGTGACATCATAACAGAGAGAAGTAAATAGGAGTGACATCATAACAGAGAGAAGTAAATAGGAGTGACATCATAACAGAGAGAAATGAAGAGGAGTGACATCATAACAGAGAGAAGTAAAGACCTGAGTGACATCATAACAGAGAGAAGTAAAGACCTGAGCGACATCATAACAAAGAGAAATAAAGACCTGAGTGACATCATAACAGAGAGAAGTAAATAGGAGTGACATCATAACAGAGAGAAGAAAATAGGAGTGACATCATAACAGAGAGAAATGAAGAGGAGTGACATCATAAAAGAGAGAAGTAAAGACCCGAGTGACATCATGACAGAGAGAAATAAAGACCTTAGTGACATCATCACAGAGAGAAGTAAAGACCTGAGTGACATCATAACAGAGAAGTAAAGACCTGAGTGATATCATAACAGAGAAAAGTATAGAGGAGTGACATCATAACAGAGAGAAGTAAAGACCTGAGTGACATCATGACAGAGTGAAGTAAAGACCTGAGTGACATCATAACAGAGAGAAGTGAAGAGGAGTGACATCATAACAGAGAGAAGTAAAGACCTGAGTGACATCATAACAGAGAAAAGTAAAGACCTGAGTGACATCATAACAGAGAGAAGTAAAGACCTGAGTGACATCATAACAGAGAAAAGTAAAGACCTGAGTGACATCATAACAAAGAGAAATAAAGACCTGAGTGACATCATAACAGAGAGAAGTAAAGACCTGAGTGACATCATAACAAAGAGAAATAAAGACCTGAGTGACATCATAATAGAGAGAAATAAAGAGGAGTGACATCATAACAGAGAGAAGTAAAGACCTGAGTGACATCATAACAGAGTGAAGTAAAGAGGATTTACATCATAACAGAGAGAAGTAAAGACCTGAGTGACATCATAACAGAGAGAAATAAAGAGGAGTGACATCATAACAGAGAGAAGTAAAGAGGAGTGACATCATAACAGAGAGAAGTAAAGAGGAGTGACATCATAACAGAGAAAAGTGAAGAGGAGTGACATCATAACAGAGAGAAGTAAAGACCTGAGTGACATCATAACAAAGAGAAATAAAGACCTGAGTGACATCATAACAGAGAGAAGTAAAGACCTGAGTGACATCATAACAAAGAGAAATAAAGACCTGAGTGACATCATAACAGAGAGAAGTAAATAGGAGTGACATCATAACAGAGGGAAGTAAATAGGAGTGACATCATAACAGAGAGAAATGAAGAGGAGTGACATCATAACAGAGAGAAGTAAAGACCTGAGTGACATCATAACAGAGAGAAATAAAGACCTGAGTGACATCATAACAAAGAGAAATAAAGACCTGAGTGACATCATAACAGAGAGAAGTAAATAGGAGTGACATCATAACAGAGAGAAGAAAATAGGAGTGACATCATAACAAAGAGAAATGAAGAGGAGTGACATCATAAAAGAGAGAAGTAAAGACCCGAGTGACATCATGACAGAGAGAAATAAAGACCTTAGTGACATCATCACAGAGAGAAGTAAAGACCTGAGTGACATCATAACAGAGAAGTAAAGACCTGAGTGATATCATAACAGAGAAAAGTATAGAGGAGTGACATCATAACAGAGAGAAGTAAAGACCTGAGTGACATCTTTACAGAGTGAAGTAAAGACCTGAGTGACATCATAACAGAGAGAAGTGAAGAGGAGTGACATCATAACAGAGAGAAGGAAAGACCTGAGTGACATCATAACAGAGAAAAGTAAAGACCTGAGTGACATCATAACAGAGAGAAGTGAAGAGGAGTGACATCATAACAGAGAGAAGTAAAGACCTGAGTGACATCATAACAGAGAAAAGTAAAGACCTGAGTGACATCATAACAGAGAGAAGTAAAGACCTGAGTGACATCATAACAGAGAGAAGTAAAGATGAGTGACATCATAACAGAGAGAAGTAAAGACCTGAGTGACATCATAACAGAGAGAAGTAAAGAGGAGTGACATCATAACAAAGAGAAGTAAAGACCTGAGTGACATCATAACAGAGAGAAGTGAAGAGGAGTGACATCATAACAAAGAGAAGTAAAGACCTGAGTGACATCATAACAAAGAGAAATAAAGACCTGAGTGACATCATAACAGAGAGAAATAAATAGGAGTGACATCATAACAGAGAGAAGTAAATAGGAGTGACATCATAACAGAGAGAAATGAAGAGGAGTGACATCATAACAGAGAGAAGTAAAGACCTGAGTGACATCATAACAGAGTGAAGTAAAGAGGATTTAGATCATAACAGAGAGAAGTAAAGACCTGAGTGACATCATAACAGAGAGAAATAAAGAGGAGTGACATCATAACAGAGAGAAGTAAAGAGGAGTGACATCATAACAGAGAGAAGTAAAGACCTGAGTGACATCATAACAGGGAGAAGTAAAGAGGAGTGACATCATAACAAAGAAACGTAAAGACCTGAGTGACATCATAACAGAGAGAAGTAAAGAGGAGTGACATCATAACAAAGAGAAGTAAAGACCTGAGTGACATCATAACAGAGAGAAGTAAAGACCTGAGTGACATCATAACAAAGAGAAATAAAGACCTGAGTGACATCATAACAGAGAGAAGTAAATAGGAGTGACATCATAACAGAGAGAAGTAAATAGGAGTGACATCATAACAGAGAGAAGTAAATAGGAGTGACATCATAACAGAGAGAAATGAAGAGGAGTGACATCATAACAGAGAGAAGTAAAGACCTGAGTGACATCATAACAGAGAGAAGTAAAGACCTGAGCGACATCATAACAAAGAGAAATAAAGACCTGAGTGACATCATAACAGAGTGAAATAAAGACCTGAGTGACTTCATAACAGAGAGAAGTAAAGACCTGAGTGACATCATAACAGAGAGAAGTAAAGACCTGAGTGACATCATAACAGAGAGAAATAAATAGGAGTGACATCATAACAGAGAGAAGTAAATAGGAGTGACATCATAACAGAGAGAAATGAAGAGGAGTGACATCATAACAGAGAGAAGTAAAGACCTGAGTGACATCATAACAGAGTGAAGTAAAGAGGATTTACATCATAACAGAGAGAAGTAAAGACCTGAGTGACATCATAACAAAGAGAAATAAAGACCTGAGTGACATCATAACAGAGAGAAGTAAATAGGAGTGACATCATAACAGAGGGAAGTAAATAGGAGTGACATCATAACAGAGAGAAATGAAGAGGAGTGACATCATAACAGAGAGAAGTAAAGACCTGAGTGACATCATAACAGAGAGAAATAAAGACCTGAGTGACATCATAACAAAGAGAAATAAAGACCTGAGTGACATCATAACAGAGAGAAGTAAATAGGAGTGACATCATAACAGAGAGAAGAAAATAGGAGTGACATCATAACAAAGAGAAATGAAGAGGAGTGACATCATAAAAGAGAGAAGTAAAGACCCGAGTGACATCATGACAGAGAGAAATAAAGACCTTAGTGACATCATCACAGAGAGAAGTAAAGACCTGAGTGACATCATAACAGAGAAGTAAAGACCTGAGTGATATCATAACAGAGAAAAGTATAGAGGAGTGACATCATAACAGAGAGAAGTAAAGACCTGAGTGACATCTTTACAGAGTGAAGTAAAGACCTGAGTGACATCATAACAGAGAGAAGTGAAGAGGAGTGACATCATAACAGAGAGAAGGAAAGACCTGAGTGACATCATAACAGAGAGAAGTAAAGAGGAGTGACATCATAACAGAGAGAAGTAAAGAGGAGTGACATCATAACAGAGAAAAGTAAAGACCTGAGTGACATCATAACAGAGAGAAGTGAAGAGGAGTGACATCATAACAGAGAGAAGTAAAGACCTGAGTGACATCATAACAGAGAGAAGTAAAGACCTGAGTGACATCATAACAGAGAGAAATAAAGAGGAGTGACATCATAACAGAGAGAAGTAAAGAGGAGTGACATCATAACAGAGAAAAGTAAAGACCTGAGTGACATCATAACAGAGAGAAGTGAAGAGGAGTGACATCATAACAGAGAGAAGTAAAGACCTGAGTGACATCATAACAGAGAGAAGTAAAGACCTGAGTGACATCATAACAGAGAGAAGTAAAGAGGAGTGACATCATAACAAAGAAACGTAAAGACCTGAGTGACATCATAACAGAGAGAAGTAAAGAGGAGTGACATCATAACAAAGAGAAGTAAAGACCTGAGTGACATCATAACAGAGAGAAGTAAAGACCTGAGTGACATCATAACAAAGAGAAATAAAGACCTGAGTGACATCATAACAGAGAGAAGTAAATAGGAGTGACATCATAACAGAGAGAAGTAAATAGGAGTGACATCATAACAGAGAGAAGTAAAGACCTGAGCGACATCATAACAAAGAGAAATAAAGACCTGAGTGACATCATAACAGAGAGAAGTAAATAGGAGTGACATCATAACAGAGAGAAGAAAATAGCAGTGACATCATAACAGAGAGAAGTAAAGACCTGAGTGACATCATAACAGAGAGAAGTGAAGAGGAGTGACATCATAACAAAGAGAAGTAAAGACCTGAGTGACATCATAACAGAGAGAAGTAAAGACCTGAGTGACATCATAACAAAGAGAAGTAAAGACCTGAGTGACATCATAACAGAGAGAAGTGAAGAGGAGTGACATCATAACAAAGAGAAGTAAAGACCTGAGTGACATCATAACAGAGAGAAGTAAAGACCTGAGTGACATCATAACAAAGAGAAATAAAGACCTGAGTGACATCATAACAGAGAGAAGTAAATAGGAGTGACATCATAACAGAGAGAAGTAAATAGGAGTGACATCATAACAGAGAGAAGTAAATAGGAGTGACATCATAACAGAGAGAAATGAAGAGGAGTGACATCATAACAGAGAGAAGTAAAGACCTGAGTGACATCATAACAGAGAGAAGTAAAGACCTGAGCGACATCATAACAAAGAGAAATAAAGACCTGAGTGACATCATAACAGAGAGAAGTAAATAGGAGTGACATCATAACAGAGAGAAGAAAATAGGAGTGACATCATAACAGAGAGAAATGAAGAGGAGTGACATCATAAAAGAGAGAAGTAAAGACCCGAGTGACATCATGACAGAGAGAAATAAAGACCTTAGTGACATCATCACAGAGAGAAGTAAAGACCTGAGTGACATCATAACAGAGAAGTAAAGACCTGAGTGATATCATAACAGAGAAAAGTATAGAGGAGTGACATCATAACAGAGAGAAGTAAAGACCTGAGTGACATCATAACAAAGAGAAATAAAGACCTGAGTGACATCATAACAGAGAGAAATAAATAGGAGTGACATCATAACAGAGAGAAGTAAATAGGAGTGACATCATAACAGAGAGAAATGAAGAGGAGTGACATCATAACAGAGAGAAGTAAAGACCTGAGTGACATCATAACAGAGTGAAGTAAAGAGGATTTAGATCATAACAGAGAGAAGTAAAGACCTGAGTGACATCATAACAGAGAGAAATAAAGAGGAGTGACATCATAACAGAGAGAAGTAAAGAGGAGTGACATCATAACAGAGAGAAGTAAAGACCTGAGTGACATCATAACAGGGAGAAGTAAAGAGGAGTGACATCATAACAAAGAAACGTAAAGACCTGAGTGACATCATAACAGAGAGAAGTAAAGAGGAGTGACATCATAACAAAGAGAAGTAAAGACCTGAGTGACATCATAACAGAGAGAAGTAAAGACCTGAGTGACATCATAACAAAGAGAAATAAAGACCTGAGTGACATCATAACAGAGAGAAGTAAATAGGAGTGACATCATAACAGAGAGAAGTAAATAGGAGTGACATCATAACAGAGAGAAGTAAATAGGAGTGACATCATAACAGAGAGAAATGAAGAGGAGTGACATCATAACAGAGAGAAGTAAAGACCTGAGTGACATCATAACAGAGAGAAGTAAAGACCTGAGCGACATCATAACAAAGAGAAATAAAGACCTGAGTGACATCATAACAGAGTGAAATAAAGACCTGAGTGACTTCATAACAGAGAGAAGTAAAGACCTGAGTGACATCATAACAGAGAGAAGTAAAGACCTGAGTGACATCATAACAGAGAGAAATAAATAGGAGTGACATCATAACAGAGAGAAGTAAATAGGAGTGACATCATAACAGAGAGAAATGAAGAGGAGTGACATCATAACAGAGAGAAGTAAAGACCTGAGTGACATCATAACAGAGTGAAGTAAAGAGGATTTACATCATAACAGAGAGAAGTAAAGACCTGAGTGACATCATAACAAAGAGAAATAAAGACCTGAGTGACATCATAATAGAGAGAAATAAAGAGGAGTGACATCATAACAGAGAGAAGTAAAGACCTGAGTGACATCATAACAGAGAGAAATAAATAGGAGTGACATCATAACAGAGAGAAGTAAATAGGAGTGACATCATAACAGAGAAAAGTGAAGAGGAGTGACATCATAACAGAGAGAAGTAAAGACCTGAGTGACATCATAACAAAGAGAAATAAAGACCTGAGTGACATCATAACAGAGAGAAGTAAAGACCTGAGTGACATCATAACAAAGAGAAATAAAGACCTGAGTGACATCATAACAGAGAGAAGTAAATAGGAGTGACATCATAACAGAGGGAAGTAAATAGGAGTGACATCATAACAGAGAGAAATGAAGAGGAGTGACATCATAACAGAGAGAAGTAAAGACCTGAGTGACATCATAACAGAGAGAAATAAAGACCTGAGTGACATCATAACAAAGAGAAATAAAGACCTGAGTGACATCATAACAGAGAGAAGTAAATAGGAGTGACATCATAACAGAGAGAAGAAAATAGGAGTGACATCATAACAAAGAGAAATGAAGAGGAGTGACATCATAAAAGAGAGAAGTAAAGACCCGAGTGACATCATGACAGAGAGAAATAAAGACCTTAGTGACATCATCACAGAGAGAAGTAAAGACCTGAGTGACATCATAACAGAGAAGTAAAGACCTGAGTGATATCATAACAGAGAAAAGTATAGAGGAGTGACATCATAACAGAGAGAAGTAAAGACCTGAGTGACATCTTTACAGAGTGAAGTAAAGACCTGAGTGACATCATAACAGAGAGAAGTGAAGAGGAGTGACATCATAACAGAGAGAAGGAAAGACCTGAGTGACATCATAACAGAGAGAAGTAAAGAGGAGTGACATCATAACAGAGAGAAGTAAAGAGGAGTGACATCATAACAGAGAAAAGTAAAGACCTGAGTGACATCATAACAGAGAGAAGTGAAGAGGAGTGACATCATAACAGAGAGAAGTAAAGACCTGAGTGACATCATAACAGAGAGAAGTAAAGACCTGAGTGACATCATAACAGAGAGAAATAAAGAGGAGTGACATCATAACAGAGAGAAGTAAAGAGGAGTGACATCATAACAGAGAAAAGTAAAGACCTGAGTGACATCATAACAGAGAGAAGTGAAGAGGAGTGACATCATAACAGAGAGAAGTAAAGACCTGAGTGACATCATAACAGAGAGAAGTAAAGACCTGAGTGACATCATAACAGAGAGAAGTAAAGAGGAGTGACATCATAACAAAGAAACGTAAAGACCTGAGTGACATCATAACAGAGAGAAGTAAAGAGGAGTGACATCATAACAAAGAGAAGTAAAGACCTGAGTGACATCATAACAGAGAGAAGTAAAGACCTGAGTGACATCATAACAAAGAGAAATAAAGACCTGAGTGACATCATAACAGAGAGAAGTAAATAGGAGTGACATCATAACAGAGAGAAGTAAATAGGAGTGACATCATAACAGAGAGAAGTAAAGACCTGAGCGACATCATAACAAAGAGAAATAAAGACCTGAGTGACATCATAACAGAGAGAAGTAAATAGGAGTGACATCATAACAGAGAGAAGAAAATAGCAGTGACATCATAACAGAGAGAAGTAAAGACCTGAGTGACATCATAACAGAGAGAAGTGAAGAGGAGTGACATCATAACAAAGAGAAGTAAAGACCTGAGTGACATCATAACAGAGAGAAGTAAAGACCTGAGTGACATCATAACAAAGAGAAGTAAAGACCTGAGTGACATCATAACAGAGAGAAGTGAAGAGGAGTGACATCATAACAAAGAGAAGTAAAGACCTGAGTGACATCATAACAGAGAGAAGTAAAGACCTGAGTGACATCATAACAAAGAGAAATAAAGACCTGAGTGACATCATAACAGAGAGAAGTAAATAGGAGTGACATCATAACAGAGAGAAGTAAATAGGAGTGACATCATAACAGAGAGAAGTAAATAGGAGTGACATCATAACAGAGAGAAATGAAGAGGAGTGACATCATAACAGAGAGAAGTAAAGACCTGAGTGACATCATAACAGAGAGAAGTAAAGACCTGAGCGACATCATAACAAAGAGAAATAAAGACCTGAGTGACATCATAACAGAGAGAAGTAAATAGGAGTGACATCATAACAGAGAGAAGAAAATAGGAGTGACATCATAACAGAGAGAAATGAAGAGGAGTGACATCATAAAAGAGAGAAGTAAAGACCCGAGTGACATCATGACAGAGAGAAATAAAGACCTTAGTGACATCATCACAGAGAGAAGTAAAGACCTGAGTGACATCATAACAGAGAAGTAAAGACCTGAGTGATATCATAACAGAGAAAAGTATAGAGGAGTGACATCATAACAGAGAGAAGTAAAGACCTGAGTGACATCATGACAGAGTGAAGTAAAGACCTGAGTGACATCATAACAGAGAGAAGTGAAGAGGAGTGACATCATAACAGAGAGAAGTAAAGACCTGAGTGACATCATAACAGAGAAAAGTAAAGACCTGAGTGACATCATAACAGAGAGAAGTAAAGACCTGAGTGACATCATAACAGAGAAAAGTAAAGACCTGAGTGACATCATAACAAAGAGAAATAAAGACCTGAGTGACATCATAACAGAGAGAAGTAAAGACCTGAGTGACATCATAACAAAGAGAAATAAAGACCTGAGTGACATCATAATAGAGAGAAATAAAGAGGAGTGACATCATAACAGAGAGAAGTAAAGACCTGAGTGACATCATAACAGAGTGAAGTAAAGAGGATTTACATCATAACAGAGAGAAGTAAAGACCTGAGTGACATCATAACAGAGAGAAATAAAGAGGAGTGACATCATAACAGAGAGAAGTAAAGAGGAGTGACATCATAACAGAGAGAAGTAAAGAGGAGTGACATCATAACAGAGAAAAGTGAAGAGGAGTGACATCATAACAGAGAGAAGTAAAGACCTGAGTGACATCATAACAAAGAGAAATAAAGACCTGAGTGACATCATAACAGAGAGAAGTAAAGACCTGAGTGACATCATAACAAAGAGAAATAAAGACCTGAGTGACATCATAACAGAGAGAAGTAAATAGGAGTGACATCATAACAGAGGGAAGTAAATAGGAGTGACATCATAACAGAGAGAAATGAAGAGGAGTGACATCATAACAGAGAGAAGTAAAGACCTGAGTGACATCATAACAGAGAGAAATAAAGACCTGAGTGACATCATAACAAAGAGAAATAAAGACCTGAGTGACATCATAACAGAGAGAAGTAAATAGGAGTGACATCATAACAGAGAGAAGAAAATAGGAGTGACATCATAACAAAGAGAAATGAAGAGGAGTGACATCATAAAAGAGAGAAGTAAAGACCCGAGTGACATCATGACAGAGAGAAATAAAGACCTTAGTGACATCATCACAGAGAGAAGTAAAGACCTGAGTGACATCATAACAGAGAAGTAAAGACCTGAGTGATATCATAACAGAGAAAAGTATAGAGGAGTGACATCATAACAGAGAGAAGTAAAGACCTGAGTGACATCTTTACAGAGTGAAGTAAAGACCTGAGTGACATCATAACAGAGAGAAGTGAAGAGGAGTGACATCATAACAGAGAGAAGGAAAGACCTGAGTGACATCATAACAGAGAAAAGTAAAGACCTGAGTGACATCATAACAGAGAGAAGTGAAGAGGAGTGACATCATAACAGAGAGAAGTAAAGACCTGAGTGACATCATAACAGAGAAAAGTAAAGACCTGAGTGACATCATAACAGAGAGAAGTAAAGACCTGAGTGACATCATAACAGAGAGAAGTAAAGATGAGTGACATCATAACAGAGAGAAGTAAAGACCTGAGTGACATCATAACAGAGAGAAGTAAAGAGGAGTGACATCATAACAAAGAGAAGTAAAGACCTGAGTGACATCATAACAGAGAGAAGTGAAGAGGAGTGACATCATAACAAAGAGAAGTAAAGACCTGAGTGACATCATAACAAAGAGAAATAAAGACCTGAGTGACATCATAACAGAGAGAAATAAATAGGAGTGACATCATAACAGAGAGAAGTAAATAGGAGTGACATCATAACAGAGAGAAATGAAGAGGAGTGACATCATAACAGAGAGAAGTAAAGACCTGAGTGACATCATAACAGAGTGAAGTAAAGAGGATTTAGATCATAACAGAGAGAAGTAAAGACCTGAGTGACATCATAACAGAGAGAAATAAAGAGGAGTGACATCATAACAGAGAGAAGTAAAGAGGAGTGACATCATAACAGAGAAAAGTAAAGACCTGAGTGACATCATAACAGAGAGAAGTGAAGAGGAGTGACATCATAACAGAGAGAAGTAAAGACCTGAGTGACATCATAACAGAGAGAAGTAAAGACCTGAGTGACATCATAACAGGGAGAAGTAAAGAGGAGTGACATCATAACAAAGAAACGTAAAGACCTGAGTGACATCATAACAGAGAGAAGTAAAGAGGAGTGACATCATAACAAAGAGAAGTAAAGACCTGAGTGACATCATAACAGAGAGAAATAAAGACCTGAGTGACATCATAACAGAGAGAAGTAAATAGGAGTGACATCATAACAGAGAGAAGTAAATAGGAGTGACATCATAACAGAGAGAAGTAAATAGGAGTGACATCATAACAGAGAGAAATGAAGAGGAGTGACATCATAACAGAGAGAAGTAAAGACCTGAGTGACATCATAACAGAGAGAAGTAAAGACCTGAGCGACATCATAACAAAGAGAAATAAAGACCTGAGTGACATCATAACAGAGAGAAGTAAATAGGAGTGACATCATAACAGAGAGAAGAAAATAGGAGTGACATCATAACAGAGAGAAATGAAGAGGAGTGACATCATAAAAGAGAGAAGTAAAGACCCGAGTGACATCATGACAGAGAGAAATAAAGACCTTAGTGACATCATCACAGAGAGAAGTAAAGACCTGAGTGACATCATAACAGAGAAGTAAAGACCTGAGTGATATCATAACAGAGAAAAGTATAGAGGAGTGACATCATAACAGAGAGAAGTAAAGACCTGAGTGACATCATGACAGAGTGAAGTAAAGACCTGAGTGACATCATAACAGAGAGAAGTGAAGAGGAGTGACATCATAACAGAGAGAAGTAAAGACCTGAGTGACATCATAACAGAGAAAAGTAAAGACCTGAGTGACATCATAACAGAGAGAAGTAAAGACCTGAGTGACATCATAACAGAGAAAAGTAAAGACCTGAGTGACATCATAACAAAGAGAAATAAAGACCTGAGTGACATCATAACAGAGAGAAGTAAAGAGGAGTGACATCATAACAGAGAGAAGGAAAGACCTGAGTGACATCATAACAGAGAAAAGTAAAGACCTGAGTGACATCATAACAGAGAGAAGTGAAGAGGAGTGACATCATAACAGAGAGAAGTAAAGACCTGAGTGACATCATAACAGAGAAAAGTAAAGACCTGAGTGACATCATAACAGAGAGAAGTAAAGACCTGAGTGACATCATAACAGAGAGAAGTAAAGATGAGTGACATCATAACAGAGAGAAGTAAAGACCTGAGTGACATCATAACAGAGAGAAGTAAAGAGGAGTGACATCATAACAAAGAGAAGTAAAGACCTGAGTGACATCATAACAGAGAGAAGTGAAGAGGAGTGACATCATAACAAAGAGAAGTAAAGACCTGAGTGACATCATAACAAAGAGAAATAAAGACCTGAGTGACATCATAACAGAGAGAAATAAATAGGAGTGACATCATAACAGAGAGAAGTAAATAGGAGTGACATCATAACAGAGAGAAATGAAGAGGAGTGACATCATAAAAGAGAGAAGTAAAGACCCGAGTGACATCATGACAGAGAGAAATAAAGACCTTAGTGACATCATCACAGAGAGAAGTAAAGACCTGAGTGACATCATAACAGAGAAGTAAAGACCTGAGTGATATCATAACAGAGAAAAGTATAGAGGAGTGACATCATAACAGAGAGAAGTAAAGACCTGAGTGACATCATGACAGAGTGAAGTAAAGACCTGAGTGACATCATAACAGAGAGAAGTGAAGAGGAGTGACATCATAACAGAGAGAAGTAAAGACCTGAGTGACATCATAACAGAGAAAAGTAAAGACCTGAGTGACATCATAACAGAGAGAAGTAAAGACCTGAGTGACATCATAACAGAGAAAAGTAAAGACCTGAGTGACATCATAACAAAGAGAAATAAAGACCTGAGTGACATCATAACAGAGAGAAGTAAAGACCTGAGTGACATCATAACAAAGAGAAATAAAGACCTGAGTGACATCATAATAGAGAGAAATAAAGAGGAGTGACATCATAACAGAGAGAAGTAAAGACCTGAGTGACATCATAACAGAGAGAAATAAATAGGAGTGACATCATAACAGAGAGAAGTAAATAGGAGTGACATCATAACAGAGAGAAATGAAGAGGAGTGACATCATAACAGAGAGAAGTAAAGACCTGAGTGACATCATAACAGAGTGAAGTAAAGAGGATTTACATCATAACAGAGAGAAGTAAAGACCTGAGTGACATCATAACAGAGAGAAATAAAGAGGAGTGACATCATAACAGAGAGAAGTAAATAGGAGTGACATCATAACAGAGGGAAGTAAATAGGAGTGACATCATAACAGAGAGAAATGAAGAGGAGTGACATCATAACAGAGAGAAGTAAAGACCTGAGTGACATCATAACAGAGAGAAATAAAGACCTGAGTGACATCATAACAAAGAGAAATAAAGACCTGAGTGACATCATAACAGAGAGAAGTAAATAGGAGTGACATCATAACAGAGAGAAGAAAATAGGAGTGACATCATAACAAAGAGAAATGAAGAGGAGTGACATCATAAAAGAGAGAAGTAAAGACCCGAGTGACATCATGACAGAGAGAAATAAAGACCTTAGTGACATCATCACAGAGAGAAGTAAAGACCTGAGTGACATCATAACAGAGAAGTAAAGACCTGAGTGATATCATAACAGAGAAAAGTATAGAGGAGTGACATCATAACAGAGAGAAGTAAAGACCTGAGTGACATCTTTACAGAGTGAAGTAAAGACCTGAGTGACATCATAACAGAGAGAAGTGAAGAGGAGTGACATCATAACAGAGAGAAGGAAAGACCTGAGTGACATCATAACAGAGAAAAGTAAAGACCTGAGTGACATCATAACAGAGAGAAGTGAAGAGGAGTGACATCATAACAGAGAGAAGTAAAGACCTGAGTGACATCATAACAGAGAAAAGTAAAGACCTGAGTGACATCATAACAGAGAGAAGTAAAGACCTGAGTGACATCATAACAGAGAGAAGTAAAGATGAGTGACATCATAACAGAGAGAAGTAAAGACCTGAGTGACATCATAACAGAGAGAAGTAAAGAGGAGTGACATCATAACAAAGAGAAGTAAAGACCTGAGTGACATCATAACAGAGAGAAGTGAAGAGGAGTGACATCATAACAAAGAGAAGTAAAGACCTGAGTGACATCATAACAAAGAGAAATAAAGACCTGAGTGACATCATAACAGAGAGAAATAAATAGGAGTGACATCATAACAGAGAGAAGTAAATAGGAGTGACATCATAACAGAGAGAAATGAAGAGGAGTGACATCATAACAGAGAGAAGTAAAGACCTGAGTGACATCATAACAGAGTGAAGTAAAGAGGATTTAGATCATAACAGAGAGAAGTAAAGACCTGAGTGACATCATAACAGAGAGAAATAAAGAGGAGTGACATCATAACAGAGAGAAGTAAAGAGGAGTGACATCATAACAGAGAAAAGTAAAGACCTGAGTGACATCATAACAGAGAGAAGTGAAGAGGAGTGACATCATAACAGAGAGAAGTAAAGACCTGAGTGACATCATAACAGAGAGAAGTAAAGACCTGAGTGACATCATAACAGGGAGAAGTAAAGAGGAGTGACATCATAACAAAGAAACGTAAAGACCTGAGTGACATCATAACAGAGAGAAGTAAAGAGGAGTGACATCATAACAAAGAGAAGTAAAGACCTGAGTGACATCATAACAGAGAGAAATAAAGACCTGAGTGACATCATAACAGAGAGAAGTAAATAGGAGTGACATCATAACAGAGAGAAGTAAATAGGAGTGACATCATAACAGAGAGAAGTAAATAGGAGTGACATCATAACAGAGAGAAATGAAGAGGAGTGACATCATAACAGAGAGAAGTAAAGACCTGAGTGACATCATAACAGAGAGAAGTAAAGACCTGAGCGACATCATAACAAAGAGAAATAAAGACCTGAGTGACATCATAACAGAGAGAAGTAAATAGGAGTGACATCATAACAGAGAGAAGAAAATAGGAGTGACATCATAACAGAGAGAAATGAAGAGGAGTGACATCATAAAAGAGAGAAGTAAAGACCCGAGTGACATCATGACAGAGAGAAATAAAGACCTTAGTGACATCATCACAGAGAGAAGTAAAGACCTGAGTGACATCATAACAGAGAAGTAAAGACCTGAGTGATATCATAACAGAGAAAAGTATAGAGGAGTGACATCATAACAGAGAGAAGTAAAGACCTGAGTGACATCATGACAGAGTGAAGTAAAGACCTGAGTGACATCATAACAGAGAGAAGTGAAGAGGAGTGACATCATAACAGAGAGAAGTAAAGACCTGAGTGACATCATAACAGAGAAAAGTAAAGACCTGAGTGACATCATAACAGAGAGAAGTAAAGACCTGAGTGACATCATAACAGAGAAAAGTAAAGACCTGAGTGACATCATAACAAAGAGAAATAAAGACCTGAGTGACATCATAACAGAGAGAAGTAAAGAGGAGTGACATCATAACAGAGAGAAGGAAAGACCTGAGTGACATCATAACAGAGAAAAGTAAAGACCTGAGTGACATCATAACAGAGAGAAGTGAAGAGGAGTGACATCATAACAGAGAGAAGTAAAGACCTGAGTGACATCATAACAGAGAAAAGTAAAGACCTGAGTGACATCATAACAGAGAGAAGTAAAGACCTGAGTGACATCATAACAGAGAGAAGTAAAGATGAGTGACATCATAACAGAGAGAAGTAAAGACCTGAGTGACATCATAACAGAGAGAAGTAAAGAGGAGTGACATCATAACAAAGAGAAGTAAAGACCTGAGTGACATCATAACAGAGAGAAGTGAAGAGGAGTGACATCATAACAAAGAGAAGTAAAGACCTGAGTGACATCATAACAAAGAGAAATAAAGACCTGAGTGACATCATAACAGAGAGAAATAAATAGGAGTGACATCATAACAGAGAGAAGTAAATAGGAGTGACATCATAACAGAGAGAAATGAAGAGGAGTGACATCATAAAAGAGAGAAGTAAAGACCCGAGTGACATCATGACAGAGAGAAATAAAGACCTTAGTGACATCATCACAGAGAGAAGTAAAGACCTGAGTGACATCATAACAGAGAAGTAAAGACCTGAGTGATATCATAACAGAGAAAAGTATAGAGGAGTGACATCATAACAGAGAGAAGTAAAGACCTGAGTGACATCATGACAGAGTGAAGTAAAGACCTGAGTGACATCATAACAGAGAGAAGTGAAGAGGAGTGACATCATAACAGAGAGAAGTAAAGACCTGAGTGACATCATAACAGAGAAAAGTAAAGACCTGAGTGACATCATAACAGAGAGAAGTAAAGACCTGAGTGACATCATAACAGAGAAAAGTAAAGACCTGAGTGACATCATAACAAAGAGAAATAAAGACCTGAGTGACATCATAACAGAGAGAAGTAAAGACCTGAGTGACATCATAACAAAGAGAAATAAAGACCTGAGTGACATCATAATAGAGAGAAATAAAGAGGAGTGACATCATAACAGAGAGAAGTAAAGACCTGAGTGACATCATAACAGAGAGAAATAAATAGGAGTGACATCATAACAGAGAGAAGTAAATAGGAGTGACATCATAACAGAGAGAAATGAAGAGGAGTGACATCATAACAGAGAGAAGTAAAGACCTGAGTGACATCATAACAGAGTGAAGTAAAGAGGATTTACATCATAACAGAGAGAAGTAAAGACCTGAGTGACATCATAACAGAGAGAAATAAAGAGGAGTGACATCATAACAGAGAGAAGTAAAGAGGAGTGACATCATAACAGAGAGAAGTAAAGAGGAGTGACATCATAACAGAGAAAAGTGAAGAGGAGTGACATCATAACAGAGAGAAGTAAAGACCTGAGTGACATCATAACAAAGAGAAATAAAGACCTGAGTGACATCATAACAGAGAGAAGTAAAGACCTGAGTGACATCATAACAAAGAGAAATAAAGACCTGAGTGACATCATAACAGAGAGAAGTAAATAGGAGTGACATCATAACAGAGGGAAGTAAATAGGAGTGACATCATAACAGAGAGAAATGAAGAGGAGTGACATCATAACAGAGAGAAGTAAAGACCTGAGTGACATCATAACAGAGAGAAATAAAGACCTGAGTGACATCATAACAAAGAGAAATAAAGACCTGAGTGACATCATAACAGAGAGAAGTAAATAGGAGTGACATCATAACAGAGAGAAGAAAATAGGAGTGACATCATAACAAAGAGAAATGAAGAGGAGTGACATCATAAAAGAGAGAAGTAAAGACCCGAGTGACATCATGACAGAGAGAAATAAAGACCTTAGTGACATCATCACAGAGAGAAGTAAAGACCTGAGTGACATCATAACAGAGAAGTAAAGACCTGAGTGATATCATAACAGAGAAAAGTATAGAGGAGTGACATCATAACAGAGAGAAGTAAAGACCTGAGTGACATCTTTACAGAGTGAAGTAAAGACCTGAGTGACATCATAACAGAGAGAAGTGAAGAGGAGTGACATCATAACAGAGAGAAGGAAAGACCTGAGTGACATCATAACAGAGAAAAGTAAAGACCTGAGTGACATCATAACAGAGAGAAGTGAAGAGGAGTGACATCATAACAGAGAGAAGTAAAGACCTGAGTGACATCATAACAGAGAAAAGTAAAGACCTGAGTGACATCATAACAGAGAGAAGTAAAGACCTGAGTGACATCATAACAGAGAGAAGTAAAGATGAGTGACATCATAACAGAGAGAAGTAAAGACCTGAGTGACATCATAACAGAGAGAAGTAAAGAGGAGTGACATCATAACAAAGAGAAGTAAAGACCTGAGTGACATCATAACAGAGAGAAGTGAAGAGGAGTGACATCATAACAAAGAGAAGTAAAGACCTGAGTGACATCATAACAAAGAGAAATAAAGACCTGAGTGACATCATAACAGAGAGAAATAAATAGGAGTGACATCATAACAGAGAGAAGTAAATAGGAGTGACATCATAACAGAGAGAAATGAAGAGGAGTGACATCATAACAGAGAGAAGTAAAGACCTGAGTGACATCATAACAGAGTGAAGTAAAGAGGATTTAGATCATAACAGAGAGAAGTAAAGACCTGAGTGACATCATAACAGAGAGAAATAAAGAGGAGTGACATCATAACAGAGAGAAGTAAAGAGGAGTGACATCATAACAGAGAAAAGTAAAGACCTGAGTGACATCATAACAGAGAGAAGTGAAGAGGAGTGACATCATAACAGAGAGAAGTAAAGACCTGAGTGACATCATAACAGAGAGAAGTAAAGACCTGAGTGACATCATAACAGGGAGAAGTAAAGAGGAGTGACATCATAACAAAGAAACGTAAAGACCTGAGTGACATCATAACAGAGAGAAGTAAAGAGGAGTGACATCATAACAAAGAGAAGTAAAGACCTGAGTGACATCATAACAGAGAGAAATAAAGACCTGAGTGACATCATAACAGAGAGAAGTAAATAGGAGTGACATCATAACAGAGAGAAGTAAATAGGAGTGACATCATAACAGAGAGAAGTAAATAGGAGTGACATCATAACAGAGAGAAATGAAGAGGAGTGACATCATAACAGAGAGAAGTAAAGACCTGAGTGACATCATAACAGAGAGAAGTAAAGACCTGAGCGACATCATAACAAAGAGAAATAAAGACCTGAGTGACATCATAACAGAGAGAAGTAAATAGGAGTGACATCATAACAGAGAGAAGAAAATAGGAGTGACATCATAACAGAGAGAAATGAAGAGGAGTGACATCATAAAAGAGAGAAGTAAAGACCCGAGTGACATCATGACAGAGAGAAATAAAGACCTTAGTGACATCATCACAGAGAGAAGTAAAGACCTGAGTGACATCATAACAGAGAAGTAAAGACCTGAGTGATATCATAACAGAGAAAAGTATAGAGGAGTGACATCATAACAGAGAGAAGTAAAGACCTGAGTGACATCATGACAGAGTGAAGTAAAGACCTGAGTGACATCATAACAGAGAGAAGTGAAGAGGAGTGACATCATAACAGAGAGAAGTAAAGACCTGAGTGACATCATAACAGAGAAAAGTAAAGACCTGAGTGACATCATAACAGAGAGAAGTAAAGACCTGAGTGACATCATAACAGAGAAAAGTAAAGACCTGAGTGACATCATAACAAAGAGAAATAAAGACCTGAGTGACATCATAACAGAGAGAAGTAAAGAGGAGTGACATCATAACAGAGAGAAGGAAAGACCTGAGTGACATCATAACAGAGAAAAGTAAAGACCTGAGTGACATCATAACAGAGAGAAGTGAAGAGGAGTGACATCATAACAGAGAGAAGTAAAGACCTGAGTGACATCATAACAGAGAAAAGTAAAGACCTGAGTGACATCATAACAGAGAGAAGTAAAGACCTGAGTGACATCATAACAGAGAGAAGTAAAGATGAGTGACATCATAACAGAGAGAAGTAAAGACCTGAGTGACATCATAACAGAGAGAAGTAAAGAGGAGTGACATCATAACAAAGAGAAGTAAAGACCTGAGTGACATCATAACAGAGAGAAGTGAAGAGGAGTGACATCATAACAAAGAGAAGTAAAGACCTGAGTGACATCATAACAAAGAGAAATAAAGACCTGAGTGACATCATAACAGAGAGAAATAAATAGGAGTGACATCATAACAGAGAGAAGTAAATAGGAGTGACATCATAACAGAGAGAAATGAAGAGGAGTGACATCATAACAGAGAGAAGTAAAGACCTGAGTGACATCATAACAGAGTGAAGTAAAGAGGATTTAGATCATAACAGAGAGAAGTAAAGACCTGAGTGACATCATAACAGAGAGAAATAAAGAGGAGTGACATCATAACAGAGAGAAGTAAAGAGGAGTGACATCATAACAGAGAAAAGTAAAGACCTGAGTGACATCATAACAGAGAGAAGTGAAGAGGAGTGACATCATAACAGAGAGAAGTAAAGACCTGAGTGACATCATAACAGAGAGAAGTAAAGACCTGAGTGACATCATAACAGGGAGAAGTAAAGAGGAGTGACATCATAACAAAGAAACGTAAAGACCTGAGTGACATCATAACAGAGAGAAGTAAAGAGGAGTGACATCATAACAAAGAGAAGTAAAGACCTGAGTGACATCATAACAGAGAGAAGTAAAGACCTGAGTGACATCATAACAAAGAGAAATAAAGACCTGAGTGACATCATAACAGAGAGAAGTAAATAGGAGTGACATCATAACAGAGAGAAGTAAATAGGAGTGACATCATAACAGAGAGAAGTAAATAGGAGTGACATCATAACAGAGAGAAATGAAGAGGAGTGACATCATAACAGAGAGAAGTAAAGACCTGAGTGACATCATAACAGAGAGAAGTAAAGACCTGAGCGACATCATAACAAAGAGAAATAAAGACCTGAGTGACATCATAACAGAGAGAAGTAAATAGGAGTGACATCATAACAGAGAGAAGAAAATAGGAGTGACATCATAACAGAGAGAAATGAAGAGGAGTGACATCATAAAAGAGAGAAGTAAAGACCCGAGTGACATCATGACAGAGAGAAATAAAGACCTTAGTGACATCATCACAGAGAGAAGTAAAGACCTGAGTGACATCATAACAGAGAAGTAAAGACCTGAGTGATATCATAACAGAGAAAAGTATAGAGGAGTGACATCATAACAGAGAGAAGTAAAGACCTGAGTGACATCATGACAGAGTGAAGTAAAGACCTGAGTGACATCATAACAGAGAGAAGTGAAGAGGAGTGACATCATAACAGAGAGAAGTAAAGACCTGAGTGACATCATAACAGAGAAAAGTAAAGACCTGAGTGACATCATAACAGAGAGAAGTAAAGACCTGAGTGACATCATAACAGAGAAAAGTAAAGACCTGAGTGACATCATAACAAAGAGAAATAAAGACCTGAGTGACATCATAACAGAGAGAAGTAAAGACCTGAGTGACATCATAACAAAGAGAAATAAAGACCTGAGTGACATCATAATAGAGAGAAATAAAGAGGAGTGACATCATAACAGAGAGAAGTAAAGACCTGAGTGACATCATAACAGAGAGAAATAAATAGGAGTGACATCATAACAGAGAGAAGTAAATAGGAGTGACATCATAACAGAGAGAAATGAAGAGGAGTGACATCATAACAGAGAGAAGTAAAGACCTGAGTGACATCATAACAGAGTGAAGTAAAGAGGATTTAGATCATAACAGAGAGAAGTAAAGACCTGAGTGACATCATAACAGAGAGAAGTAAAGAGGAGTGACATCATAACAGAGAGAAGTAAAGAGGAGTGACATCATAACAGAGAAAAGTAAAGACCTGAGTGACATCATAACAGAGAGAAGTGAAGAGGAGTGACATCATAACAGAGAGAAGTAAAGACCTGAGTGACATCATAACAGAGAGAAGTAAAGACCTGAGTGACATCATAACAGAGAGAAGTAAAGATGAGTGACATCATAACAGAGAGAAGTAAAGACCTGAGTGACATCATAACAGAGAGAAGTAAAGAGGAGTGACATCATAACAAAGAGAAGTAAAGACCTGAGTGACATCATAACAGAGAGAAGTGAAGAGGAGTGACATCATAACAAAGAGAAGTAAAGACCTGAGTGACATCATAACAAAGAGAAATAAAGACCTGAGTGACATCATAACAGAGAGAAATAAATAGGAGTGACATCATAACAGAGAGAAGTAAATAGGAGTGACATCATAACAGAGAGAAATGAAGAGGAGTGACATCATAACAGAGAGAAGTAAAGACCTGAGTGACATCATAACAGAGTGAAGTAAAGAGGATTTAGATCATAACAGAGAGAAGTAAAGACCTGAGTGACATCATAACAGAGAGAAATAAAGAGGAGTGACATCATAACAGAGAGAAGTAAAGAGGAGTGACATCATAACAGAGAAAAGTAAAGACCTGAGTGACATCATAACAGAGAGAAGTGAAGAGGAGTGACATCATAACAGAGAGAAGTAAAGACCTGAGTGACATCATAACAGAGAGAAGTAAAGACCTGAGTGACATCATAACAGGGAGAAGTAAAGAGGAGTGACATCATAACAAAGAAACGTAAAGACCTGAGTGACATCATAACAGAGAGAAGTAAAGAGGAGTGACATCATAACAAAGAGAAGTAAAGACCTGAGTGACATCATAACAGAGAGAAGTAAAGACCTGAGTGACATCATAACAAAGAGAAATAAAGACCTGAGTGACATCATAACAGAGAGAAGTAAATAGGAGTGACATCATAACAGAGAGAAGTAAATAGGAGTGACATCATAACAGAGAGAAGTAAATAGGAGTGACATCATAACAGAGAGAAATGAAGAGGAGTGACATCATAACAGAGAGAAGTAAAGACCTGAGTGACATCATAACAGAGAGAAGTAAAGACCTGAGCGACATCATAACAAAGAGAAATAAAGACCTGAGTGACATCATAACAGAGAGAAGTAAATAGGAGTGACATCATAACAGAGAGAAGAAAATAGGAGTGACATCATAACAGAGAGAAATGAAGAGGAGTGACATCATAAAAGAGAGAAGTAAAGACCCGAGTGACATCATGACAGAGAGAAATAAAGACCTTAGTGACATCATCACAGAGAGAAGTAAAGACCTGAGTGACATCATAACAGAGAAGTAAAGACCTGAGTGATATCATAACAGAGAAAAGTATAGAGGAGTGACATCATAACAGAGAGAAGTAAAGACCTGAGTGACATCATGACAGAGTGAAGTAAAGACCTGAGTGACATCATAACAGAGAGAAGTGAAGAGGAGTGACATCATAACAGAGAGAAGTAAAGACCTGAGTGACATCATAACAGAGAAAAGTAAAGACCTGAGTGACATCATAACAGAGAGAAGTAAAGACCTGAGTGACATCATAACAGAGAAAAGTAAAGACCTGAGTGACATCATAACAAAGAGAAATAAAGACCTGAGTGACATCATAACAGAGAGAAGTAAAGACCTGAGTGACATCATAACAAAGAGAAATAAAGACCTGAGTGACATCATAATAGAGAGAAATAAAGAGGAGTGACATCATAACAGAGAGAAGTAAAGACCTGAGTGACATCATAACAGAGAGAAATAAATAGGAGTGACATCATAACAGAGAGAAGTAAATAGGAGTGACATCATAACAGAGAGAAATGAAGAGGAGTGACATCATAACAGAGAGAAGTAAAGACCTGAGTGACATCATAACAGAGTGAAGTAAAGAGGATTTAGATCATAACAGAGAGAAGTAAAGACCTGAGTGACATCATAACAGAGAGAAGTAAAGAGGAGTGACATCATAACAGAGAGAAGTAAAGAGGAGTGACATCATAACAGAGAAAAGTAAAGACCTGAGTGACATCATAACAGAGAGAAGTGAAGAGGAGTGACATCATAACAGAGAGAAGTAAAGACCTGAGTGACATCATAACAGAGAGAAGTAAAGACCTGAGTGACATCATAACAGAGAGAAGTAAAGAGGAGTGACATCATAACAAAGAAACGTAAAGACCTGAGTGACATCATAACAGAGAGAAGTAAAGAGGAGTGACATCATAACAAAGAGAAGTAAAGACCTGAGTGACATCATAACAGAGAGAAGTAAAGACCTGAGTGACATCATAACAAAGAGAAATAAAGACCTGAGTGACATCATAACAGAGAGAAGTAAATAGGAGTGACATCATAACAGAGAGAAGTAAATAGGAGTGACATCATAACAGAGAGAAGTAAATAGGAGTGACATCATAACAGAGAGAAATGAAGAGGAGTGACATCATAACAGAGAGAAGTAAAGACCTGAGTGACATCATAACAGAGAGAAGTAAAGACCTGAGCGACATCATAACAAAGAGAAATAAAGACCTGAGTGACATCATAACAGAGAGAAGTAAATAGGAGTGACATCATAACAGAGAGAAGAAAATAGGAGTGACATCATAACAGAGAGAAATGAAGAGGAGTGACATCATAAAAGAGAGAAGTAAAGACCCGAGTGACATCATGACAGAGAGAAATAAAGACCTTAGTGACATCATCACAGAGAGAAGTAAAGACCTGAGTGACATCATAACAGAGAAGTAAAGACCTGAGTGATATCATAACAGAGAAAAGTATAGAGGAGTGACATCATAACAGAGAGAAGTAAAGACCTGAGTGACATCATGACAGAGTGAAGTAAAGACCTGAGTGACATCATAACAGAGAGAAGTGAAGAGGAGTGACATCATAACAGAGAGAAGTAAAGACCTGAGTGACATCATAACAGAGAAAAGTAAAGACCTGAGTGACATCATAACAAAGAGAAATAAAGACCTGAGTGACATCATAACAGAGAGAAGTAAAGACCTGAGTGACATCATAACAAAGAGAAATAAAGACCTGAGTGACATCATAATAGAGAGAAATAAAGAGGAGTGACATCATAACAGAGAGAAGTAAAGACCTGAGTGACATCATAACAGAGAGAAATAAATAGGAGTGACATCATAACAGAGAGAAGTAAATAGGAGTGACATCATAACAGAGAGAAATGAAGAGGAGTGACATCATAACAGAGAGAAGTAAAGACCTGAGTGACATCATAACAGAGTGAAGTAAAGAGGATTTACATCATAACAGAGAGAAGTAAAGACCTGAGTGACATCATAACAGAGAGAAATAAAGAGGAGTGACATCATAACAGAGAGAAGTAAAGAGGAGTGACATCATAACAGAGAGAAGTAAAGAGGAGTGACATCATAACAGAGAAAAGTGAAGAGGAGTGACATCATAACAGAGAGAAGTAAAGACCTGAGTGACATCATAACAAAGAGAAATAAAGACCTGAGTGACATCATAACAGAGAGAAGTAAAGACCTGAGTGACATCATAACAAAGAGAAATAAAGACCTGAGTGACATCATAACAGAGAGAAGTAAATAGGAGTGACATCATAACAGAGGGAAGTAAATAGGAGTGACATCATAACAGAGAGAAATGAAGAGGAGTGACATCATAACAGAGAGAAGTAAAGACCTGAGTGACATCATAACAGAGAGAAGAAAATAGGAGTGACATCATAACAAAGAGAAATGAAGAGGAGTGACATCATAAAAGAGAGAAGTAAAGACCCGAGTGACATCATGACAGAGAGAAATAAAGACCTTAGTGACATCATCACAGAGAGAAGTAAAGACCTGAGTGACATCATAACAGAGAAGTAAAGACCTGAGTGATATCATAACAGAGAAAAGTATAGAGGAGTGACATCATAACAGAGAGAAGTAAAGACCTGAGTGACATCTTTACAGAGTGAAGTAAAGACCTGAGTGACATCATAACAGAGAGAAGTGAAGAGGAGTGACATCATAACAGAGAGAAGTAAAGACCTGAGTGACATCATAACAGAGAAAAGTAAAGACCTGAGTGACATCATAACAAAGAGAAATAAAGACCTGAGTGACATCATAACAGAGAGAAGTAAAGACCTGAGTGACATCATAACAAAGAGAAATAAAGACCTGAGTGACATCATAATAGAGAGAAATAAAGAGGAGTGACATCATAACAGAGAGAAGTAAAGACCTGAGTGACATCATAACAGAGAGAAATAAATAGGAGTGACATCATAACAGAGAGAAGTAAATAGGAGTGACATCATAACAGAGAGAAATGAAGAGGAGTGACATCATAACAGAGAGAAGTAAAGACCTGAGTGACATCATAACAGAGTGAAGTAAAGAGGATTTACATCATAACAGAGAGAAGTAAAGACCTGAGTGACATCATAACAGAGAGAAATAAAGAGGAGTGACATCATAACAGAGAGAAGTAAAGAGGAGTGACATCATAACAGAGAGAAGTAAAGAGGAGTGACATCATAACAGAGAAAAGTGAAGAGGAGTGACATCATAACAGAGAGAAGTAAAGACCTGAGTGACATCATAACAAAGAGAAATAAAGACCTGAGTGACATCATAACAGAGAGAAGTAAAGACCTGAGTGACATCATAACAAAGAGAAATAAAGACCTGAGTGACATCATAACAGAGAGAAGTAAATAGGAGTGACATCATAACAGAGGGAAGTAAATAGGAGTGACATCATAACAGAGAGAAATGAAGAGGAGTGACATCATAACAGAGAGAAGTAAAGACCTGAGTGACATCATAACAGAGAGAAGAAAATAGGAGTGACATCATAACAAAGAGAAATGAAGAGGAGTGACATCATAAAAGAGAGAAGTAAAGACCCGAGTGACATCATGACAGAGAGAAATAAAGACCTTAGTGACATCATCACAGAGAGAAGTAAAGACCTGAGTGACATCATAACAGAGAAGTAAAGACCTGAGTGATATCATAACAGAGAAAAGTATAGAGGAGTGACATCATAACAGAGAGAAGTAAAGACCTGAGTGACATCTTTACAGAGTGAAGTAAAGACCTGAGTGACATCATAACAGAGAGAAGTGAAGAGGAGTGACATCATAACAGAGAGAAGGAAAGACCTGAGTGACATCATAACAGAGAAAAGTAAAGACCTGAGTGACATCATAACAGAGAGAAGTGAAGAGGAGTGACATCATAACAGAGAGAAGTAAAGACCTGAGTGACATCATAACAGAGAAAAGTAAAGACCTGAGTGACATCATAACAGAGAGAAGTAAAGACCTGAGTGACATCATAACAGAGAGAAGTAAAGATGAGTGACATCATAACAGAGAGAAGTAAAGACCTGAGTGACATCATAACAGAGAGAAGTAAAGAGGAGTGACATCATAACAAAGAGAAGTAAAGACCTGAGTGACATCATAACAGAGAGAAGTGAAGAGGAGTGACATCATAACAAAGAGAAGTAAAGACCTGAGTGACATCATAACAAAGAGAAATAAAGACCTGAGTGACATCATAACAGAGAGAAATAAATAGGAGTGACATCATAACAGAGAGAAGTAAATAGGAGTGACATCATAACAGAGAGAAATGAAGAGGAGTGACATCATAACAGAGAGAAGTAAAGACCTGAGTGACATCATAACAGAGTGAAGTAAAGAGGATTTAGATCATAACAGAGAGAAGTAAAGACCTGAGTGACATCATAACAGAGAAAAGTAAAGACCTGAGTGACATCATAACAGAGAGAAGTGAAGAGGAGTGACATCATAACAGAGAGAAGTAAAGACCTGAGTGACATCATAACAGAGAAAAGTAAAGACCTGAGTGACATCATAACAGAGAGAAGTAAAGACCTGAGTGACATCATAACAGAGAGAAGTAAAGATGAGTGACATCATAACAGAGAGAAGTAAAGACCTGAGTGACATCATAACAGAGAGAAGTAAAGAGGAGTGACATCATAACAAAGAGAAGTAAAGACCTGAGTGACATCATAACAGAGAGAAGTGAAGACCTGAGTGACATCATAACAAAGAGAAGTAAAGACCTGAGTGACATCATAACAAAGAGAAATAAAGACCTGAGTGACATCATAACAGAGAGAAATAAATAGGAGTGACATCATAACAGAGAGAAGTAAATAGGAGTGACATCATAACAGAGAGAAATGAAGAGGAGTGACATCATAACAGAGAGAAGTAAAGACCTGAGTGACATCATAACAGAGTGAAGTAAAGAGGATTTAGATCATAACAGAGAGAAGTAAAGACCTGAGTGACATCATAACAGAGAGAAATAAAGAGGAGTGACATCATAACAGAGAGAAGTAAAGAGGAGTGACATCATAACAGAGAAAAGTAAAGACCTGAGTGACATCATAACAGAGAGAAGTAAAGACCTGAGTGACATCATAACAGAGAGAAGTAAAGACCTGAGTGACATCATAACAGGGAGAAGTAAAGAGGAGTGACATCATAACAAAGAAACGTAAAGACCTGAGTGACATCATAACAGAGAGAAGTAAAGAGGAGTGACATCATAACAAAGAGAAGTAAAGACCTGAGTGACATCATAACAGAGAGAAGTAAAGACCTGAGTGACATCATAACAAAGAGAAATAAAGACCTGAGTGACATCATAACAGAGAGAAGTAAATAGGAGTGACATCATAACAGAGAGAAGTAAATAGGAGTGACATCATAACAGAGAGAAGTAAATAGGAGTGACATCATAACAGAGAGAAATGAAGAGGAGTGACATCATAACAGAGAGAAATGAAGAGGAGTGACATCATAACAGAGAGAAGTAAAGACCTGAGTGACATCATAACAGAGAGAAGTAAAGACCTGAGCGACATCATAACAAAGAGAAATAAAGACCTGAGTGACATCATAACAGAGAGAAGTAAATAGGAGTGACATCATAACAGAGAGAAGAAAATAGGAGTGACATCATAACAGAGAGAAATGAAGAGGAGTGACATCATAAAAGAGAGAAGTAAAGACCCGAGTGACATCATGACAGAGAGAAATAAAGACCTTAGTGACATCATCACAGAGAGAAGTAAAGACCTGAGTGACATCATAACAGAGAAGTAAAGACCTGAGTGATATCATAACAGAGAAAAGTATAGAGGAGTGACATCATAACAGAGAGAAGTAAAGACCTGAGTGACATCATGACAGAGTGAAGTAAAGACCTGAGTGACATCATAACAGAGAGAAGTGAAGAGGAGTGACATCATAACAGAGAGAAGTAAAGACCTGAGTGACATCATAACAGAGAAAAGTAAAGACCTGAGTGACATCATAACAGAGAGAAGTAAAGACCTGAGTGACATCATAACAGAGAAAAGTAAAGACCTGAGTGACATCATAAAGAGAAATAAAGACCTGAGTGACATCATAACAGAGAGAAGTAAAGACCTGAGTGACATCATAACAAAGAGAAATAAAGACCTGAGTGACATCATAATAGAGAGAAATAAAGAGGAGTGACATCATAACAGAGAGAAGTAAAGACCTGAGTGACATCATAACAGAGAGAAATAAATAGGAGTGACATCATAACAGAGAGAAGTAAATAGGAGTGACATCATAACAGAGAGAAATGAAGAGGAGTGACATCATAACAGAGAGAAGTAAAGACCTGAGTGACATCATAACAGAGTGAAGTAAAGAGGATTTAGATCATAACAGAGAGAAGTAAAGACCTGAGTGACATCATAACAGAGAGAAATAAAGAGGAGTGACATCATAACAGAGAGAAGTAAAGAGGAGTGACATCATAACAGAGAAAAGTAAAGACCTGAGTGACATCATAACAGAGAGAAGTGAAGAGGAGTGACATCATAACAGAGAGAAGTAAAGACCTGAGTGACATCATAACAGAGAGAAGTAAAGACCTGAGTGACATCATAACAGGGAGAAGTAAAGAGGAGTGACATCATAACAAAGAAACGTAAAGACCTGAGTGACATCATAACAGAGAGAAGTAAAGAGGAGTGACATCATAACAGAGAGAAGTAAATAGGAGTGACATCATAACAGAGAGAAATGAAGAGGAGTGACATCATAACAGAGAGAAGTAAAGACCTGAGTGACATCATAACAGAGAGAAGTAAAGACCTGAGTGACATCATAACAAAGAGAAATAAAGACCTGAGTGACATCATAATAGAGAGAAATAAAGAGGAGTGACATCATAACAGAGAGAAGTAAAGACCTGAGTGACATCATAACAGAGAGAAATAAATAGGAGTGACATCATAACAGAGAGAAGTAAATAGGAGTGACATCATAACAGAGAGAAATGAAGAGGAGTGACATCATAACAGAGAGAAGTAAAGACCTGAGTGACATCATAACAGAGTGAAGTAAAGAGGATTTAGATCATAACAGAGAGAAGTAAAGACCTGAGTGACATCATAACAGAGAGAAGTAAAGAGGAGTGACATCATAACAGAGAGAAGTAAAGAGGAGTGACATCATAACAGAGAAAAGTAAAGACCTGAGTGACATCATAACAGAGAGAAGTGAAGAGGAGTGACATCATAACAGAGAGAAGTAAAGACCTGAGTGACATCATAACAGAGAGAAGTAAAGACCTGAGTGACATCATAACAGAGAGAAGTAAAGAGGAGTGACATCATAACAAAGAAACGTAAAGACCTGAGTGACATCATAACAGAGAGAAGTAAAGAGGAGTGACATCATAACAAAGAGAAGTAAAGACCTGAGTGACATCATAACAGAGAGAAGTAAAGACCTGAGTGACATCATAACAAAGAGAAATAAAGACCTGAGTGACATCATAACAGAGAGAAGTAAATAGGAGTGACATCATAACAGAGAGAAGTAAATAGGAGTGACATCATAACAGAGAGAAGTAAATAGGAGTGACATCATAACAGAGAGAAATGAAGAGGAGTGACATCATAACAGAGAGAAGTAAAGACCTGAGTGACATCATAACAGAGAGAAGTAAAGACCTGAGCGACATCATAACAAAGAGAAATAAAGACCTGAGTGACATCATAACAGAGAGAAGTAAATAGGAGTGACATCATAACAGAGAGAAGAAAATAGGAGTGACATCATAACAGAGAGAAATGAAGAGGAGTGACATCATAAAAGAGAGAAGTAAAGACCCGAGTGACATCATGACAGAGAGAAATAAAGACCTTAGTGACATCATCACAGAGAGAAGTAAAGACCTGAGTGACATCATAACAGAGAAGTAAAGACCTGAGTGATATCATAACAGAGAAAAGTATAGAGGAGTGACATCATAACAGAGAGAAGTAAAGACCTGAGTGACATCATGACAGAGTGAAGTAAAGACCTGAGTGACATCATAACAGAGAGAAGTGAAGAGGAGTGACATCATAACAGAGAGAAGTAAAGACCTGAGTGACATCATAACAGAGAAAAGTAAAGACCTGAGTGACATCATAACAGAGAGAAGTAAAGACCTGAGTGACATCATAACAAAGAGAAATAAAGACCTGAGTGACATCATAATAGAGAGAAATAAAGAGGAGTGACATCATAACAGAGAGAAGTAAAGACCTGAGTGACATCATAACAGAGAGAAATAAATAGGAGTGACATCATAACAGAGAGAAGTAAATAGGAGTGACATCATAACAGAGAGAAATGAAGAGGAGTGACATCATAACAGAGAGAAGTAAAGACCTGAGTGACATCATAACAGAGTGAAGTAAAGAGGATTTACATCATAACAGAGAGAAGTAAAGACCTGAGTGACATCATAACAGAGAGAAATAAAGAGGAGTGACATCATAACAGAGAGAAGTAAAGAGGAGTGACATCATAACAGAGAGAAGTAAAGAGGAGTGACATCATAACAGAGAAAAGTGAAGAGGAGTGACATCATAACAGAGAGAAGTAAAGACCTGAGTGACATCATAACAAAGAGAAATAAAGACCTGAGTGACATCATAACAGAGAGAAGTAAAGACCTGAGTGACATCATAACAAAGAGAAATAAAGACCTGAGTGACATCATAACAGAGAGAAGTAAATAGGAGTGACATCATAACAGAGGGAAGTAAATAGGAGTGACATCATAACAGAGAGAAATGAAGAGGAGTGACATCATAACAGAGAGAAGTAAAGACCTGAGTGACATCATAACAGAGAGAAATAAAGACCTGAGTGACATCATAACAAAGAGAAATAAAGACCTGAGTGACATCATAACAGAGAGAAGTAAATAGGAGTGACATCATAACAGAGAGAAGAAAATAGGAGTGACATCATAACAAAGAGAAATGAAGAGGAGTGACATCATAAAAGAGAGAAGTAAAGACCCGAGTGACATCATGACAGAGAGAAATAAAGACCTTAGTGACATCATCACAGAGAGAAGTAAAGACCTGAGTGACATCATAACAGAGAAGTAAAGACCTGAGTGATATCATAACAGAGAGAAGTGAAGAGGAGTGACATCATAACAGAGAGAAGTAAAGACCTGAGTGACATCATAACAGAGAAAAGTAAAGACCTGAGTGACATCATAACAGAGAGAAGTAAAGACCTGAGTGACATCATAACAGAGAGAAGTAAAGATGAGTGACATCATAACAGAGAGAAGTAAAGACCTGAGTGACATCATAACAGAGAGAAGTAAAGAGGAGTGACATCATAACAAAGAGAAGTAAAGACCTGAGTGACATCATAACAGAGAGAAGTGAAGAGGAGTGACATCATAACAAAGAGAAGTAAAGACCTGAGTGACATCATAACAAAGAGAAATAAAGACCTGAGTGACATCATAACAGAGAGAAATAAATAGGAGTGACATCATAACAGAGAGAAGTAAATAGGAGTGACATCATAACAGAGAGAAATGAAGAGGAGTGACATCATAACAGAGAGAAGTAAAGACCTGAGTGACATCATAACAGAGTGAAGTAAAGAGGATTTACATCATAACAGAGAGAAGTAAAGACCTGAGTGACATCATAACAGAGAGAAATAAAGAGGAGTGACATCATAACAGAGAGAAGTAAAGAGGAGTGACATCATAACAGAGAGAAGTAAAGAGGAGTGACATCATAACAGAGAAAAGTGAAGAGGAGTGACATCATAACAGAGAGAAGTAAAGACCTGAGTGACATCATAACAAAGAGAAATAAAGACCTGAGTGACATCATAACAGAGAGAAGTAAAGACCTGAGTGACATCATAACAAAGAGAAATAAAGACCTGAGTGACATCATAACAGAGAGAAGTAAATAGGAGTGACATCATAACAGAGGGAAGTAAATAGGAGTGACATCATAACAGAGAGAAATGAAGAGGAGTGACATCATAACAGAGAGAAGTAAAGACCTGAGTGACATCATAACAGAGAGAAGAAAATAGGAGTGACATCATAACAAAGAGAAATGAAGAGGAGTGACATCATAAAAGAGAGAAGTAAAGACCCGAGTGACATCATGACAGAGAGAAATAAAGACCTTAGTGACATCATCACAGAGAGAAGTAAAGACCTGAGTGACATCATAACAGAGAAGTAAAGACCTGAGTGATATCATAACAGAGAAAAGTATAGAGGAGTGACATCATAACAGAGAGAAGTAAAGACCTGAGTGACATCTTTACAGAGTGAAGTAAAGACCTGAGTGACATCATAACAGAGAGAAGTGAAGAGGAGTGACATCATAACAGAGAGAAGGAAAGACCTGAGTGACATCATAACAGAGAAAAGTAAAGACCTGAGTGACATCATAACAGAGAGAAGTGAAGAGGAGTGACATCATAACAGAGAGAAGTAAAGACCTGAGTGACATCATAACAGAGAAAAGTAAAGACCTGAGTGACATCATAACAGAGAGAAGTAAAGACCTGAGTGACATCATAACAGAGAGAAGTAAAGATGAGTGACATCATAACAGAGAGAAGTAAAGACCTGAGTGACATCATAACAGAGAGAAGTAAAGAGGAGTGACATCATAACAAAGAGAAGTAAAGACCTGAGTGACATCATAACAGAGAGAAGTGAAGAGGAGTGACATCATAACAAAGAGAAGTAAAGACCTGAGTGACATCATAACAAAGAGAAATAAAGACCTGAGTGACATCATAACAGAGAGAAATAAATAGGAGTGACATCATAACAGAGAGAAGTAAATAGGAGTGACATCATAACAGAGAGAAATGAAGAGGAGTGACATCATAACAGAGAGAAGTAAAGACCTGAGTGACATCATAACAGAGTGAAGTAAAGAGGATTTAGATCATAACAGAGAGAAGTAAAGACCTGAGTGACATCATAACAGAGAAAAGTAAAGACCTGAGTGACATCATAACAGAGAGAAGTGAAGAGGAGTGACATCATAACAGAGAGAAGTAAAGACCTGAGTGACATCATAACAGAGAAAAGTAAAGACCTGAGTGACATCATAACAGAGAGAAGTAAAGACCTGAGTGACATCATAACAGAGAGAAGTAAAGATGAGTGACATCATAACAGAGAGAAGTAAAGACCTGAGTGACATCATAACAGAGAGAAGTAAAGAGGAGTGACATCATAACAAAGAGAAGTAAAGACCTGAGTGACATCATAACAGAGAGAAGTGAAGACCTGAGTGACATCATAACAAAGAGAAGTAAAGACCTGAGTGACATCATAACAAAGAGAAATAAAGACCTGAGTGACATCATAACAGAGAGAAATAAATAGGAGTGACATCATAACAGAGAGAAGTAAATAGGAGTGACATCATAACAGAGAGAAATGAAGAGGAGTGACATCATAACAGAGAGAAGTAAAGACCTGAGTGACATCATAACAGAGTGAAGTAAAGAGGATTTAGATCATAACAGAGAGAAGTAAAGACCTGAGTGACATCATAACAGAGAGAAATAAAGAGGAGTGACATCATAACAGAGAGAAGTAAAGAGGAGTGACATCATAACAGAGAAAAGTAAAGACCTGAGTGACATCATAACAGAGAGAAGTAAAGACCTGAGTGACATCATAACAGAGAGAAGTAAAGACCTGAGTGACATCATAACAGGGAGAAGTAAAGAGGAGTGACATCATAACAAAGAAACGTAAAGACCTGAGTGACATCATAACAGAGAGAAGTAAAGAGGAGTGACATCATAACAAAGAGAAGTAAAGACCTGAGTGACATCATAACAGAGAGAAGTAAAGACCTGAGTGACATCATAACAAAGAGAAATAAAGACCTGAGTGACATCATAACAGAGAGAAGTAAATAGGAGTGACATCATAACAGAGAGAAGTAAATAGGAGTGACATCATAACAGAGAGAAGTAAATAGGAGTGACATCATAACAGAGAGAAATGAAGAGGAGTGACATCATAACAGAGAGAAATGAAGAGGAGTGACATCATAACAGAGAGAAGTAAAGACCTGAGTGACATCATAACAGAGAGAAGTAAAGACCTGAGCGACATCATAACAAAGAGAAATAAAGACCTGAGTGACATCATAACAGAGAGAAGTAAATAGGAGTGACATCATAACAGAGAGAAGAAAATAGGAGTGACATCATAACAGAGAGAAATGAAGAGGAGTGACATCATAAAAGAGAGAAGTAAAGACCCGAGTGACATCATGACAGAGAGAAATAAAGACCTTAGTGACATCATCACAGAGAGAAGTAAAGACCTGAGTGACATCATAACAGAGAAGTAAAGACCTGAGTGATATCATAACAGAGAAAAGTATAGAGGAGTGACATCATAACAGAGAGAAGTAAAGACCTGAGTGACATCATGACAGAGTGAAGTAAAGACCTGAGTGACATCATAACAGAGAGAAGTGAAGAGGAGTGACATCATAACAGAGAGAAGTAAAGACCTGAGTGACATCATAACAGAGAAAAGTAAAGACCTGAGTGACATCATAACAGAGAGAAGTAAAGACCTGAGTGACATCATAACAGAGAAAAGTAAAGACCTGAGTGACATCATAAAGAGAAATAAAGACCTGAGTGACATCATAACAGAGAGAAGTAAAGACCTGAGTGACATCATAACAAAGAGAAATAAAGACCTGAGTGACATCATAATAGAGAGAAATAAAGAGGAGTGACATCATAACAGAGAGAAGTAAAGACCTGAGTGACATCATAACAGAGAGAAATAAATAGGAGTGACATCATAACAGAGAGAAGTAAATAGGAGTGACATCATAACAGAGAGAAATGAAGAGGAGTGACATCATAACAGAGAGAAGTAAAGACCTGAGTGACATCATAACAGAGTGAAGTAAAGAGGATTTAGATCATAACAGAGAGAAGTAAAGACCTGAGTGACATCATAACAGAGAGAAATAAAGAGGAGTGACATCATAACAGAGAGAAGTAAAGAGGAGTGACATCATAACAGAGAAAAGTAAAGACCTGAGTGACATCATAACAGAGAGAAGTGAAGAGGAGTGACATCATAACAGAGAGAAGTAAAGACCTGAGTGACATCATAACAGAGAGAAGTAAAGACCTGAGTGACATCATAACAGGGAGAAGTAAAGAGGAGTGACATCATAACAAAGAAACGTAAAGACCTGAGTGACATCATAACAGAGAGAAGTAAAGAGGAGTGACATCATAACAGAGAGAAGTAAATAGGAGTGACATCATAACAGAGAGAAATGAAGAGGAGTGACATCATAACAGAGAGAAGTAAAGACCTGAGTGACATCATAACAGAGAGAAGTAAAGACCTGAGTGACATCATAACAAAGAGAAATAAAGACCTGAGTGACATCATAATAGAGAGAAATAAAGAGGAGTGACATCATAACAGAGAGAAGTAAAGACCTGAGTGACATCATAACAGAGAGAAATAAATAGGAGTGACATCATAACAGAGAGAAGTAAATAGGAGTGACATCATAACAGAGAGAAATGAAGAGGAGTGACATCATAACAGAGAGAAGTAAAGACCTGAGTGACATCATAACAGAGTGAAGTAAAGAGGATTTAGATCATAACAGAGAGAAGTAAAGACCTGAGTGACATCATAACAGAGAGAAGTAAAGAGGAGTGACATCATAACAGAGAGAAGTAAAGAGGAGTGACATCATAACAGAGAAAAGTAAAGACCTGAGTGACATCATAACAGAGAGAAGTGAAGAGGAGTGACATCATAACAGAGAGAAGTAAAGACCTGAGTGACATCATAACAGAGAGAAGTAAAGACCTGAGTGACATCATAACAGAGAGAAGTAAAGAGGAGTGACATCATAACAAAGAAACGTAAAGACCTGAGTGACATCATAACAGAGAGAAGTAAAGAGGAGTGACATCATAACAAAGAGAAGTAAAGACCTGAGTGACATCATAACAGAGAGAAGTAAAGACCTGAGTGACATCATAACAAAGAGAAATAAAGACCTGAGTGACATCATAACAGAGAGAAGTAAATAGGAGTGACATCATAACAGAGAGAAGTAAATAGGAGTGACATCATAACAGAGAGAAGTAAATAGGAGTGACATCATAACAGAGAGAAATGAAGAGGAGTGACATCATAACAGAGAGAAGTAAAGACCTGAGTGACATCATAACAGAGAGAAGTAAAGACCTGAGCGACATCATAACAAAGAGAAATAAAGACCTGAGTGACATCATAACAGAGAGAAGTAAATAGGAGTGACATCATAACAGAGAGAAGAAAATAGGAGTGACATCATAACAGAGAGAAATGAAGAGGAGTGACATCATAAAAGAGAGAAGTAAAGACCCGAGTGACATCATGACAGAGAGAAATAAAGACCTTAGTGACATCATCACAGAGAGAAGTAAAGACCTGAGTGACATCATAACAGAGAAGTAAAGACCTGAGTGATATCATAACAGAGAAAAGTATAGAGGAGTGACATCATAACAGAGAGAAGTAAAGACCTGAGTGACATCATGACAGAGTGAAGTAAAGACCTGAGTGACATCATAACAGAGAGAAGTGAAGAGGAGTGACATCATAACAGAGAGAAGTAAAGACCTGAGTGACATCATAACAGAGAAAAGTAAAGACCTGAGTGACATCATAACAGAGAGAAGTAAAGACCTGAGTGACATCATAACAAAGAGAAATAAAGACCTGAGTGACATCATAATAGAGAGAAATAAAGAGGAGTGACATCATAACAGAGAGAAGTAAAGACCTGAGTGACATCATAACAGAGAGAAATAAATAGGAGTGACATCATAACAGAGAGAAGTAAATAGGAGTGACATCATAACAGAGAGAAATGAAGAGGAGTGACATCATAACAGAGAGAAGTAAAGACCTGAGTGACATCATAACAGAGTGAAGTAAAGAGGATTTACATCATAACAGAGAGAAGTAAAGACCTGAGTGACATCATAACAGAGAGAAATAAAGAGGAGTGACATCATAACAGAGAGAAGTAAAGAGGAGTGACATCATAACAGAGAGAAGTAAAGAGGAGTGACATCATAACAGAGAAAAGTGAAGAGGAGTGACATCATAACAGAGAGAAGTAAAGACCTGAGTGACATCATAACAAAGAGAAATAAAGACCTGAGTGACATCATAACAGAGAGAAGTAAAGACCTGAGTGACATCATAACAAAGAGAAATAAAGACCTGAGTGACATCATAACAGAGAGAAGTAAATAGGAGTGACATCATAACAGAGAGAAGAAAATAGGAGTGACATCATAACAAAGAGAAATGAAGAGGAGTGACATCATAAAAGAGAGAAGTAAAGACCCGAGTGACATCATGACAGAGAGAAATAAAGACCTTAGTGACATCATCACAGAGAGAAGTAAAGACCTGAGTGACATCATAACAGAGAAGTAAAGACCTGAGTGATATCATAACAGAGAGAAGTGAAGAGGAGTGACATCATAACAGAGAGAAGTAAAGACCTGAGTGACATCATAACAGAGAAAAGTAAAGACCTGAGTGACATCATAACAGAGAGAAGTAAAGACCTGAGTGACATCATAACAGAGAGAAGTAAAGATGAGTGACATCATAACAGAGAGAAGTAAAGACCTGAGTGACATCATAACAGAGAGAAGTAAAGAGGAGTGACATCATAACAAAGAGAAGTAAAGACCTGAGTGACATCATAACAGAGAGAAGTGAAGAGGAGTGACATCATAACAAAGAGAAGTAAAGACCTGAGTGACATCATAACAAAGAGAAATAAAGACCTGAGTGACATCATAACAGAGAGAAATAAATAGGAGTGACATCATAACAGAGAGAAGTAAATAGGAGTGACATCATAACAGAGAGAAATGAAGAGGAGTGACATCATAACAGAGAGAAGTAAAGACCTGAGTGACATCATAACAGAGTGAAGTAAAGAGGATTTAGATCATAACAGAGAGAAGTAAAGACCTGAGTGACATCATAACAGAGAAAAGTAAAGACCTGAGTGACATCATAACAGAGAGAAGTGAAGAGGAGTGACATCATAACAGAGAGAAGTAAAGACCTGAGTGACATCATAACAGAGAAAAGTAAAGACCTGAGTGACATCATAACAGAGAGAAGTAAAGACCTGAGTGACATCATAACAGAGAGAAGTAAAGATGAGTGACATCATAACAGAGAGAAATAAAGACCTGAGTGACATCATAATAGAGAGAAATAAAGAGGAGTGACATCATAACAGAGAGAAGTAAAGACCTGAGTGACATCATAACAGAGAGAAATAAATAGGAGTGACATCATAACAGAGAGAAGTAAATAGGAGTGACATCATAACAGAGAGAAATGAAGAGGAGTGACATCATAACAGAGAGAAGTAAAGACCTGAGTGACATCATAACAGAGTGAAGTAAAGAGGATTTAGATCATAACAGAGAGAAGTAAAGACCTGAGTGACATCATAACAGAGAGAAATAAAGAGGAGTGACATCATAACAGAGAGAAGTAAAGAGGAGTGACATCATAACAGAGAAAAGTAAAGACCTGAGTGACATCATAACAGAGAGAAGTGAAGAGGAGTGACATCATAACAGAGAGAAGTAAAGACCTGAGTGACATCATAACAGAGAGAAGTAAAGACCTGAGTGACATCATAACAGGGAGAAGTAAAGAGGAGTGACATCATAACAAAGAAACGTAAAGACCTGAGTGACATCATAACAGAGAGAAGTAAAGAGGAGTGACATCATAACAGAGAGAAGTAAATAGGAGTGACATCATAACAGAGAGAAATGAAGAGGAGTGACATCATAACAGAGAGAAGTAAAGACCTGAGTGACATCATAACAGAGAGAAGTAAAGACCTGAGTGACATCATAACAAAGAGAAATAAAGACCTGAGTGACATCATAATAGAGAGAAATAAAGAGGAGTGACATCATAACAGAGAGAAGTAAAGACCTGAGTGACATCATAACAGAGAGAAATAAATAGGAGTGACATCATAACAGAGAGAAGTAAATAGGAGTGACATCATAACAGAGAGAAATGAAGAGGAGTGACATCATAACAGAGAGAAGTAAAGACCTGAGTGACATCATAACAGAGTGAAGTAAAGAGGATTTAGATCATAACAGAGAGAAGTAAAGACCTGAGTGACATCATAACAGAGAGAAGTAAAGAGGAGTGACATCATAACAGAGAGAAGTAAAGAGGAGTGACATCATAACAGAGAAAAGTAAAGACCTGAGTGACATCATAACAGAGAGAAGTGAAGAGGAGTGACATCATAACAGAGAGAAGTAAAGACCTGAGTGACATCATAACAGAGAGAAGTAAAGACCTGAGTGACATCATAACAGAGAGAAGTAAAGAGGAGTGACATCATAACAAAGAAACGTAAAGACCTGAGTGACATCATAACAGAGAGAAGTAAAGAGGAGTGACATCATAACAAAGAGAAGTAAAGACCTGAGTGACATCATAACAGAGAGAAGTAAAGACCTGAGTGACATCATAACAAAGAGAAATAAAGACCTGAGTGACATCATAACAGAGAGAAGTAAATAGGAGTGACATCATAACAGAGAGAAGTAAATAGGAGTGACATCATAACAGAGAGAAGTAAATAGGAGTGACATCATAACAGAGAGAAATGAAGAGGAGTGACATCATAACAGAGAGAAGTAAAGACCTGAGTGACATCATAACAGAGAGAAGTAAAGACCTGAGCGACATCATAACAAAGAGAAATAAAGACCTGAGTGACATCATAACAGAGAGAAGTAAATAGGAGTGACATCATAACAGAGAGAAGAAAATAGGAGTGACATCATAACAGAGAGAAATGAAGAGGAGTGACATCATAAAAGAGAGAAGTAAAGACCCGAGTGACATCATGACAGAGAGAAATAAAGACCTTAGTGACATCATCACAGAGAGAAGTAAAGACCTGAGTGACATCATAACAGAGAAGTAAAGACCTGAGTGATATCATAACAGAGAAAAGTATAGAGGAGTGACATCATAACAGAGAGAAGTAAAGACCTGAGTGACATCATGACAGAGTGAAGTAAAGACCTGAGTGACATCATAACAGAGAGAAGTGAAGAGGAGTGACATCATAACAGAGAGAAGTAAAGACCTGAGTGACATCATAACAGAGAAAAGTAAAGACCTGAGTGACATCATAACAGAGAGAAGTAAAGACCTGAGTGACATCATAACAAAGAGAAATAAAGACCTGAGTGACATCATAATAGAGAGAAATAAAGAGGAGTGACATCATAACAGAGAGAAGTAAAGACCTGAGTGACATCATAACAGAGAGAAATAAATAGGAGTGACATCATAACAGAGAGAAGTAAATAGGAGTGACATCATAACAGAGAGAAATGAAGAGGAGTGACATCATAACAGAGAGAAGTAAAGACCTGAGTGACATCATAACAGAGTGAAGTAAAGAGGATTTACATCATAACAGAGAGAAGTAAAGACCTGAGTGACATCATAACAGAGAGAAATAAAGAGGAGTGACATCATAACAGAGAGAAGTAAAGAGGAGTGACATCATAACAGAGAGAAGTAAAGAGGAGTGACATCATAACAGAGAAAAGTGAAGAGGAGTGACATCATAACAGAGAGAAGTAAAGACCTGAGTGACATCATAACAAAGAGAAATAAAGACCTGAGTGACATCATAACAGAGAGAAGTAAAGACCTGAGTGACATCATAACAAAGAGAAATAAAGACCTGAGTGACATCATAACAGAGAGAAGTAAATAGGAGTGACATCATAACAGAGAGAAGAAAATAGGAGTGACATCATAACAAAGAGAAATGAAGAGGAGTGACATCATAAAAGAGAGAAGTAAAGACCCGAGTGACATCATGACAGAGAGAAATAAAGACCTTAGTGACATCATCACAGAGAGAAGTAAAGACCTGAGTGACATCATAACAGAGAAGTAAAGACCTGAGTGATATCATAACAGAGAGAAGTGAAGAGGAGTGACATCATAACAGAGAGAAGTAAAGACCTGAGTGACATCATAACAGAGAAAAGTAAAGACCTGAGTGACATCATAACAGAGAGAAGTAAAGACCTGAGTGACATCATAACAGAGAGAAGTAAAGATGAGTGACATCATAACAGAGAGAAGTAAAGACCTGAGTGACATCATAACAGAGAGAAGTAAAGAGGAGTGACATCATAACAAAGAGAAGTAAAGACCTGAGTGACATCATAACAGAGAGAAGTGAAGAGGAGTGACATCATAACAAAGAGAAGTAAAGACCTGAGTGACATCATAACAAAGAGAAATAAAGACCTGAGTGACATCATAACAGAGAGAAATAAATAGGAGTGACATCATAACAGAGAGAAGTAAATAGGAGTGACATCATAACAGAGAGAAATGAAGAGGAGTGACATCATAACAGAGAGAAGTAAAGACCTGAGTGACATCATAACAGAGTGAAGTAAAGAGGATTTAGATCATAACAGAGAGAAGTAAAGACCTGAGTGACATCATAACAGAGAAAAGTAAAGACCTGAGTGACATCATAACAGAGAGAAGTGAAGAGGAGTGACATCATAACAGAGAGAAGTAAAGACCTGAGTGACATCATAACAGAGAAAAGTAAAGACCTGAGTGACATCATAACAGAGAGAAGTAAAGACCTGAGTGACATCATAACAGAGAGAAGTAAAGATGAGTGACATCATAACAGAGAGAAGTAAAGACCTGAGTGACATCATAACAGAGAGAAGTAAAGAGGAGTGACATCATAACAAAGAGAAGTAAAGACCTGAGTGACATCATAACAGAGAGAAGTGAAGAGGAGTGACATCATAACAAAGAGAAGTAAAGACCTGAGTGACATCATAACAAAGAGAAATAAAGACCTGAGTGACATCATAACAGAGAGAAATAAATAGGAGTGACATCATAACAGAGAGAAGTAAATAGGAGTGACATCATAACAGAGAGAAATGAAGAGGAGTGACATCATAACAGAGAGAAGTAAAGACCTGAGTGACATCATAACAGAGTGAAGTAAAGAGGATTTAGATCATAACAGAGAGAAGTAAAGACCTGAGTGACATCATAACAGAGAGAAATAAAGAGGAGTGACATCATAACAGAGAGAAGTAAAGAGGAGTGACATCATAACAGAGAAAAGTAAAGACCTGAGTGACATCATAACAGAGAGAAGTAAAGACCTGAGTGACATCATAACAGAGAGAAGTAAAGACCTGAGTGACATCATAACAGGGAGAAGTAAAGAGGAGTGACATCATAACAAAGAAACGTAAAGACCTGAGTGACATCATAACAGAGAGAAGTAAAGAGGAGTGACATCATAACAAAGAGAAGTAAAGACCTGAGTGACATCATAACAGAGAGAAGTAAAGACCTGAGTGACATCATAACAAAGAGAAATAAAGACCTGAGTGACATCATAACAGAGAGAAGTAAATAGGAGTGACATCATAACAGAGAGAAGTAAATAGGAGTGACATCATAACAGAGAGAAGTAAATAGGAGTGACATCATAACAGAGAGAAATGAAGAGGAGTGACATCATAACAGAGAGAAATGAAGAGGAGTGACATCATAACAGAGAGAAGTAAAGACCTGAGTGACATCATAACAGAGAGAAGTAAAGACCTGAGCGACATCATAACAAAGAGAAATAAAGACCTGAGTGACATCATAACAGAGAGAAGTAAATAGGAGTGACATCATAACAGAGAGAAGAAAATAGGAGTGACATCATAACAGAGAGAAATGAAGAGGAGTGACATCATAAAAGAGAGAAGTAAAGACCCGAGTGACATCATGACAGAGAGAAATAAAGACCTTAGTGACATCATCACAGAGAGAAGTAAAGACCTGAGTGACATCATAACAGAGAAGTAAAGACCTGAGTGATATCATAACAGAGAAAAGTATAGAGGAGTGACATCATAACAGAGAGAAGTAAAGACCTGAGTGACATCATGACAGAGTGAAGTAAAGACCTGAGTGACATCATAACAGAGAGAAGTGAAGAGGAGTGACATCATAACAGAGAGAAGTAAAGACCTGAGTGACATCATAACAGAGAAAAGTAAAGACCTGAGTGACATCATAACAGAGAGAAGTAAAGACCTGAGTGACATCATAACAGAGAAAAGTAAAGACCTGAGTGACATCATAACAAAGAGAAATAAAGACCTGAGTGACATCATAACAGAGAGAAATAAATAGGAGTGACATCATAACAGAGAGAAGTAAATAGGAGTGACATCATAACAGAGAGAAATGAAGAGGAGTGACATCATAACAGAGAGAAGTAAAGACCCGAGTGACATCATGACAGAGAGAAATAAAGACCTTAGTGACATCATCACAGAGAGAAGTAAAGACCTGAGTGACATCATAACAGAGAAGTAAAGACCTGAGTGATATCATAACAGAGAGAAGTGAAGAGGAGTGACATCATAACAGAGAGAAGTAAAGACCTGAGTGACATCATAACAGAGAAAAGTAAAGACCTGAGTGACATCATAACAGAGAGAAGTAAAGACCTGAGTGACATCATAACAGAGAGAAGTAAAGATGAGTGACATCATAACAGAGAGAAGTAAAGACCTGAGTGACATCATAACAGAGAGAAGTAAAGAGGAGTGACATCATAACAAAGAGAAGTAAAGACCTGAGTGACATCATAACAGAGAGAAGTGAAGAGGAGTGACATCATAACAAAGAGAAGTAAAGACCTGAGTGACATCATAACAAAGAGAAATAAAGACCTGAGTGACATCATAACAGAGAGAAATAAATAGGAGTGACATCATAACAGAGAGAAGTAAATAGGAGTGACATCATAACAGAGAGAAATGAAGAGGAGTGACATCATAACAGAGAGAAGTAAAGACCTGAGTGACATCATAACAGAGTGAAGTAAAGAGGATTTAGATCATAACAGAGAGAAGTAAAGACCTGAGTGACATCATAACAGAGAAAAGTAAAGACCTGAGTGACATCATAACAGAGAGAAGTGAAGAGGAGTGACATCATAACAGAGAGAAGTAAAGACCTGAGTGACATCATAACAGAGAAAAGTAAAGACCTGAGTGACATCATAACAGAGAGAAGTAAAGACCTGAGTGACATCATAACAGAGAGAAGTAAAGATGAGTGACATCATAACAGAGAGAAATAAAGACCTGAGTGACATCATAATAGAGAGAAATAAAGAGGAGTGACATCATAACAGAGAGAAGTAAAGACCTGAGTGACATCATAACAGAGAGAAATAAATAGGAGTGACATCATAACAGAGAGAAGTAAATAGGAGTGACATCATAACAGAGAGAAATGAAGAGGAGTGACATCATAACAGAGAGAAGTAAAGACCTGAGTGACATCATAACAGAGTGAAGTAAAGAGGATTTAGATCATAACAGAGAGAAGTAAAGACCTGAGTGACATCATAACAGAGAGAAATAAAGAGGAGTGACATCATAACAGAGAGAAGTAAAGAGGAGTGACATCATAACAGAGAAAAGTAAAGACCTGAGTGACATCATAACAGAGAGAAGTGAAGAGGAGTGACATCATAACAGAGAGAAGTAAAGACCTGAGTGACATCATAACAGAGAGAAGTAAAGACCTGAGTGACATCATAACAGGGAGAAGTAAAGAGGAGTGACATCATAACAAAGAAACGTAAAGACCTGAGTGACATCATAACAGAGAGAAGTAAAGAGGAGTGACATCATAACAGAGAGAAGTAAATAGGAGTGACATCATAACAGAGAGAAATGAAGAGGAGTGACATCATAACAGAGAGAAGTAAAGACCTGAGTGACATCATAACAGAGAGAAGTAAAGACCTGAGTGACATCATAACAAAGAGAAATAAAGACCTGAGTGACATCATAATAGAGAGAAATAAAGAGGAGTGACATCATAACAGAGAGAAGTAAAGACCTGAGTGACATCATAACAGAGAGAAATAAATAGGAGTGACATCATAACAGAGAGAAGTAAATAGGAGTGACATCATAACAGAGAGAAATGAAGAGGAGTGACATCATAACAGAGAGAAGTAAAGACCTGAGTGACATCATAACAGAGTGAAGTAAAGAGGATTTAGATCATAACAGAGAGAAGTAAAGACCTGAGTGACATCATAACAGAGAGAAGTAAAGAGGAGTGACATCATAACAGAGAGAAGTAAAGAGGAGTGACATCATAACAGAGAAAAGTAAAGACCTGAGTGACATCATAACAGAGAGAAGTGAAGAGGAGTGACATCATAACAGAGAGAAGTAAAGACCTGAGTGACATCATAACAGAGAGAAGTAAAGACCTGAGTGACATCATAACAGAGAGAAGTAAAGAGGAGTGACATCATAACAAAGAAACGTAAAGACCTGAGTGACATCATAACAGAGAGAAGTAAAGAGGAGTGACATCATAACAAAGAGAAGTAAAGACCTGAGTGACATCATAACAGAGAGAAGTAAAGACCTGAGTGACATCATAACAAAGAGAAATAAAGACCTGAGTGACATCATAACAGAGAGAAGTAAATAGGAGTGACATCATAACAGAGAGAAGTAAATAGGAGTGACATCATAACAGAGAGAAGTAAATAGGAGTGACATCATAACAGAGAGAAATGAAGAGGAGTGACATCATAACAGAGAGAAGTAAAGACCTGAGTGACATCATAACAGAGAGAAGTAAAGACCTGAGCGACATCATAACAAAGAGAAATAAAGACCTGAGTGACATCATAACAGAGAGAAGTAAATAGGAGTGACATCATAACAGAGAGAAGAAAATAGGAGTGACATCATAACAGAGAGAAATGAAGAGGAGTGACATCATAAAAGAGAGAAGTAAAGACCCGAGTGACATCATGACAGAGAGAAATAAAGACCTTAGTGACATCATCACAGAGAGAAGTAAAGACCTGAGTGACATCATAACAGAGAAGTAAAGACCTGAGTGATATCATAACAGAGAAAAGTATAGAGGAGTGACATCATAACAGAGAGAAGTAAAGACCTGAGTGACATCATGACAGAGTGAAGTAAAGACCTGAGTGACATCATAACAGAGAGAAGTGAAGAGGAGTGACATCATAACAGAGAGAAGTAAAGACCTGAGTGACATCATAACAGAGAAAAGTAAAGACCTGAGTGACATCATAACAGAGAGAAGTAAAGACCTGAGTGACATCATAACAAAGAGAAATAAAGACCTGAGTGACATCATAATAGAGAGAAATAAAGAGGAGTGACATCATAACAGAGAGAAGTAAAGACCTGAGTGACATCATAACAGAGAGAAATAAATAGGAGTGACATCATAACAGAGAGAAGTAAATAGGAGTGACATCATAACAGAGAGAAATGAAGAGGAGTGACATCATAACAGAGAGAAGTAAAGACCTGAGTGACATCATAACAGAGTGAAGTAAAGAGGATTTACATCATAACAGAGAGAAGTAAAGACCTGAGTGACATCATAACAGAGAGAAATAAAGAGGAGTGACATCATAACAGAGAGAAGTAAAGAGGAGTGACATCATAACAGAGAGAAGTAAAGAGGAGTGACATCATAACAGAGAAAAGTGAAGAGGAGTGACATCATAACAGAGAGAAGTAAAGACCTGAGTGACATCATAACAAAGAGAAATAAAGACCTGAGTGACATCATAACAGAGAGAAGTAAAGACCTGAGTGACATCATAACAAAGAGAAATAAAGACCTGAGTGACATCATAACAGAGAGAAGTAAATAGGAGTGACATCATAACAGAGAGAAGAAAATAGGAGTGACATCATAACAAAGAGAAATGAAGAGGAGTGACATCATAAAAGAGAGAAGTAAAGACCCGAGTGACATCATGACAGAGAGAAATAAAGACCTTAGTGACATCATCACAGAGAGAAGTAAAGACCTGAGTGACATCATAACAGAGAAGTAAAGACCTGAGTGATATCATAACAGAGAGAAGTGAAGAGGAGTGACATCATAACAGAGAGAAGTAAAGACCTGAGTGACATCATAACAGAGAAAAGTAAAGACCTGAGTGACATCATAACAGAGAGAAGTAAAGACCTGAGTGACATCATAACAGAGAGAAGTAAAGATGAGTGACATCATAACAGAGAGAAGTAAAGACCTGAGTGACATCATAACAGAGAGAAGTAAAGAGGAGTGACATCATAACAAAGAGAAGTAAAGACCTGAGTGACATCATAACAGAGAGAAGTGAAGAGGAGTGACATCATAACAAAGAGAAGTAAAGACCTGAGTGACATCATAACAAAGAGAAATAAAGACCTGAGTGACATCATAACAGAGAGAAATAAATAGGAGTGACATCATAACAGAGAGAAGTAAATAGGAGTGACATCATAACAGAGAGAAATGAAGAGGAGTGACATCATAACAGAGAGAAGTAAAGACCTGAGTGACATCATAACAGAGTGAAGTAAAGAGGATTTAGATCATAACAGAGAGAAGTAAAGACCTGAGTGACATCATAACAGAGAAAAGTAAAGACCTGAGTGACATCATAACAGAGAGAAGTGAAGAGGAGTGACATCATAACAGAGAGAAGTAAAGACCTGAGTGACATCATAACAGAGAAAAGTAAAGACCTGAGTGACATCATAACAGAGAGAAGTAAAGACCTGAGTGACATCATAACAGAGAGAAGTAAAGATGAGTGACATCATAACAGAGAGAAGTAAAGACCTGAGTGACATCATAACAGAGAGAAGTAAAGAGGAGTGACATCATAACAAAGAGAAGTAAAGACCTGAGTGACATCATAACAGAGAGAAGTGAAGAGGAGTGACATCATAACAAAGAGAAGTAAAGACCTGAGTGACATCATAACAAAGAGAAATAAAGACCTGAGTGACATCATAACAGAGAGAAATAAATAGGAGTGACATCATAACAGAGAGAAGTAAATAGGAGTGACATCATAACAGAGAGAAATGAAGAGGAGTGACATCATAACAGAGAGAAGTAAAGACCTGAGTGACATCATAACAGAGTGAAGTAAAGAGGATTTAGATCATAACAGAGAGAAGTAAAGACCTGAGTGACATCATAACAGAGAGAAATAAAGAGGAGTGACATCATAACAGAGAGAAGTAAAGAGGAGTGACATCATAACAGAGAAAAGTAAAGACCTGAGTGACATCATAACAGAGAGAAGTAAAGACCTGAGTGACATCATAACAGAGAGAAGTAAAGACCTGAGTGACATCATAACAGGGAGAAGTAAAGAGGAGTGACATCATAACAAAGAAACGTAAAGACCTGAGTGACATCATAACAGAGAGAAGTAAAGAGGAGTGACATCATAACAAAGAGAAGTAAAGACCTGAGTGACATCATAACAGAGAGAAGTAAAGACCTGAGTGACATCATAACAAAGAGAAATAAAGACCTGAGTGACATCATAACAGAGAGAAGTAAATAGGAGTGACATCATAACAGAGAGAAGTAAATAGGAGTGACATCATAACAGAGAGAAGTAAATAGGAGTGACATCATAACAGAGAGAAATGAAGAGGAGTGACATCATAACAGAGAGAAATGAAGAGGAGTGACATCATAACAGAGAGAAGTAAAGACCTGAGTGACATCATAACAGAGAGAAGTAAAGACCTGAGCGACATCATAACAAAGAGAAATAAAGACCTGAGTGACATCATAACAGAGAGAAGTAAATAGGAGTGACATCATAACAGAGAGAAGAAAATAGGAGTGACATCATAACAGAGAGAAATGAAGAGGAGTGACATCATAAAAGAGAGAAGTAAAGACCCGAGTGACATCATGACAGAGAGAAATAAAGACCTTAGTGACATCATCACAGAGAGAAGTAAAGACCTGAGTGACATCATAACAGAGAAGTAAAGACCTGAGTGATATCATAACAGAGAAAAGTATAGAGGAGTGACATCATAACAGAGAGAAGTAAAGACCTGAGTGACATCATGACAGAGTGAAGTAAAGACCTGAGTGACATCATAACAGAGAGAAGTGAAGAGGAGTGACATCATAACAGAGAGAAGTAAAGACCTGAGTGACATCATAACAGAGAAAAGTAAAGACCTGAGTGACATCATAACAGAGAGAAGTAAAGACCTGAGTGACATCATAACAGAGAAAAGTAAAGACCTGAGTGACATCATAACAAAGAGAAATAAAGACCTGAGTGACATCATAACAGAGAGAAATAAATAGGAGTGACATCATAACAGAGAGAAGTAAATAGGAGTGACATCATAACAGAGAGAAATGAAGAGGAGTGACATCATAACAGAGAGAAGTAAAGACCTGAGTGACATCATAACAGAGTGAAGTAAAGAGGATTTAGATCATAACAGAGAGAAGTAAAGACCTGAGTGACATCATAACAGAGAAAAGTAAAGACCTGAGTGACATCATAACAGAGAGAAGTGAAGAGGAGTGACATCATAACAGAGAGAAGTAAAGACCTGAGTGACATCATAACAGAGAAAAGTAAAGACCTGAGTGACATCATAACAGAGAGAAGTAAAGACCTGAGTGACATCATAACAGAGAGAAGTAAAGATGAGTGACATCATAACAGAGAGAAGTAAAGACCTGAGTGACATCATAACAGAGAGAAGTAAAGAGGAGTGACATCATAACAAAGAGAAGTAAAGACCTGAGTGACATCATAACAGAGAGAAGTGAAGAGGAGTGACATCATAACAAAGAGAAGTAAAGACCTGAGTGACATCATAACAAAGAGAAATAAAGACCTGAGTGACATCATAACAGAGAGAAATAAATAGGAGTGACATCATAACAGAGAGAAGTAAATAGGAGTGACATCATAACAGAGAGAAATGAAGAGGAGTGACATCATAACAGAGAGAAGTAAAGACCTGAGTGACATCATAACAGAGTGAAGTAAAGAGGATTTAGATCATAACAGAGAGAAGTAAAGACCTGAGTGACATCATAACAGAGAGAAATAAAGAGGAGTGACATCATAACAGAGAGAAGTAAAGAGGAGTGACATCATAACAGAGAAAAGTAAAGACCTGAGTGACATCATAACAGAGAGAAGTAAAGACCTGAGTGACATCATAACAGAGAGAAGTAAAGACCTGAGTGACATCATAACAGGGAGAAGTAAAGAGGAGTGACATCATAACAAAGAAACGTAAAGACCTGAGTGACATCATAACAGAGAGAAGTAAAGAGGAGTGACATCATAACAAAGAGAAGTAAAGACCTGAGTGACATCATAACAGAGAGAAGTAAAGACCTGAGTGACATCATAACAAAGAGAAATAAAGACCTGAGTGACATCATAACAGAGAGAAGTAAATAGGAGTGACATCATAACAGAGAGAAGTAAATAGGAGTGACATCATAACAGAGAGAAGTAAATAGGAGTGACATCATAACAGAGAGAAATGAAGAGGAGTGACATCATAACAGAGAGAAATGAAGAGGAGTGACATCATAACAGAGAGAAGTAAAGACCTGAGTGACATCATAACAGAGAGAAGTAAAGACCTGAGCGACATCATAACAAAGAGAAATAAAGACCTGAGTGACATCATAACAGAGAGAAGTAAATAGGAGTGACATCATAACAGAGAGAAGAAAATAGGAGTGACATCATAACAGAGAGAAATGAAGAGGAGTGACATCATAAAAGAGAGAAGTAAAGACCCGAGTGACATCATGACAGAGAGAAATAAAGACCTTAGTGACATCATCACAGAGAGAAGTAAAGACCTGAGTGACATCATAACAGAGAAGTAAAGACCTGAGTGATATCATAACAGAGAAAAGTATAGAGGAGTGACATCATAACAGAGAGAAGTAAAGACCTGAGTGACATCATGACAGAGTGAAGTAAAGACCTGAGTGACATCATAACAGAGAGAAGTGAAGAGGAGTGACATCATAACAGAGAGAAGTAAAGACCTGAGTGACATCATAACAGAGAAAAGTAAAGACCTGAGTGACATCATAACAGAGAGAAGTAAAGACCTGAGTGACATCATAACAGAGAAAAGTAAAGACCTGAGTGACATCATAACAAAGAGAAATAAAGACCTGAGTGACATCATAACAGAGAGAAGTAAAGACCTGAGTGACATCATAACAAAGAGAAATAAAGACCTGAGTGACATCATAATAGAGAGAAATAAAGAGGAGTGACATCATAACAGAGAGAAGTAAAGACCTGAGTGACATCATAACAGAGTGAAGTAAAGAGGATTTAGATCATAACAGAGAGAAGTAAAGACCTGAGTGACATCATAACAGAGAGAAATAAAGAGGAGTGACATCATAACAGAGAGAAGTAAAGAGGAGTGACATCATAACAGAGAAAAGTAAAGACCTGAGTGACATCATAACAGAGAGAAGTGAAGAGGAGTGACATCATAACAGAGAGAAGTAAAGACCTGAGTGACATCATAACAGAGAGAAGTAAAGACCTGAGTGACATCATAACAGGGAGAAGTAAAGAGGAGTGACATCATAACAAAGAAACGTAAAGACCTGAGTGACATCATAACAGAGAGAAGTAAAGAGGAGTGACATCATAACAAAGAGAAGTAAAGACCTGAGTGACATCATAACAGAGAGAAGTAAAGACCTGAGTGACATCATAACAAAGAGAAATAAAGACCTGAGTGACATCATAACAGAGAGAAGTAAATAGGAGTGACATCATAACAGAGAGAAGTAAATAGGAGTGACATCATAACAGAGAGAAATGAAGAGGAGTGACATCATAACAGAGAGAAATGAAGAGGAGTGACATCATAACAGAGAGAAGTAAAGACCTGAGTGACATCATAACAGAGAGAAGTAAAGACCTGAGCGACATCATAACAAAGAGAAATAAAGACCTGAGTGACATCATAACAGAGAGAAGTAAATAGGAGTGACATCATAACAGAGAGAAGAAAATAGGAGTGACATCATAACAGAGAGAAATGAAGAGGAGTGACATCATAAAAGAGAGAAGTAAAGACCCGAGTGACATCATGACAGAGAGAAATAAAGACCTTAGTGACATCATCACAGAGAGAAGTAAAGACCTGAGTGACATCATAACAGAGAAGTAAAGACCTGAGTGATATCATAACAGAGAAAAGTATAGAGGAGTGACATCATAACAGAGAGAAGTAAAGACCTGAGTGACATCATGACAGAGTGAAGTAAAGACCTGAGTGACATCATAACAGAGAGAAGTGAAGAGGAGTGACATCATAACAGAGAGAAGTAAAGACCTGAGTGACATCATAACAGAGAAAAGTAAAGACCTGAGTGACATCATAACAGAGAGAAGTAAAGACCTGAGTGACATCATAACAGAGAAAAGTAAAGACCTGAGTGACATCATAACAAAGAGAAATAAAGACCTGAGTGACATCATAACAGAGAGAAGTAAAGACCTGAGTGACATCATAACAAAGAGAAATAAAGACCTGAGTGACATCATAATAGAGAGAAATAAAGAGGAGTGACATCATAACAGAGAGAAGTAAAGACCTGAGTGACATCATAACAGAGAGAAATAAATAGGAGTGACATCATAACAGAGAGAAGTAAATAGGAGTGACATCATAACAGAGAGAAATGAAGAGGAGTGACATCATAACAGAGAGAAGTAAAGACCTGAGTGACATCATAACAGAGTGAAGTAAAGAGGATTTAGATCATAACAGAGAGAAGTAAAGACCTGAGTGACATCATAACAGAGAGAAATAAAGAGGAGTGACATCATAACAGAGAGAAGTAAAGAGGAGTGACATCATAACAGAGAAAAGTAAAGACCTGAGTGACATCATAACAGAGAGAAGTGAAGAGGAGTGACATCATAACAGAGAGAAGTAAAGACCTGAGTGACATCATAACAGAGAGAAGTAAAGACCTGAGTGACATCATAACAAAGAGAAATAAAGACCTGAGTGACATCATAACAGAGAGAAGTAAATAGGAGTGACATCATAACAGAGAGAAGTAAATAGGAGTGACATCATAACAGAGAGAAATGAAGAGGAGTGACATCATAACAGAGAGAAATGAAGAGGAGTGACATCATAACAGAGAGAAGTAAAGACCTGAGTGACATCATAACAGAGAGAAGTAAAGACCTGAGCGACATCATAACAAAGAGAAATAAAGACCTGAGTGACATCATAACAGAGAGAAGTAAATAGGAGTGACATCATAACAGAGAGAAGAAAATAGGAGTGACATCATAACAGAGAGAAATGAAGAGGAGTGACATCATAAAAGAGAGAAGTAAAGACCCGAGTGACATCATGACAGAGAGAAATAAAGACCTTAGTGACATCATCACAGAGAGAAGTAAAGACCTGAGTGACATCATAACAGAGAAGTAAAGACCTGAGTGATATCATAACAGAGAAAAGTATAGAGGAGTGACATCATAACAGAGAGAAGTAAAGACCTGAGTGACATCATGACAGAGTGAAGTAAAGACCTGAGTGACATCATAACAGAGAGAAGTGAAGAGGAGTGACATCATAACAGAGAGAAGTAAAGACCTGAGTGACATCATAACAGAGAAAAGTAAAGACCTGAGTGACATCATAACAGAGAGAAGTAAAGACCTGAGTGACATCATAACAGAGAAAAGTAAAGACCTGAGTGACATCATAACAAAGAGAAATAAAGACCTGAGTGACATCATAACAGAGAGAAGTAAAGACCTGAGTGACATCATAACAAAGAGAAATAAAGACCTGAGTGACATCATAATAGAGAGAAATAAAGAGGAGTGACATCATAACAGAGAGAAGTAAAGACCTGAGTGACATCATAACAGAGAGAAATAAATAGGAGTGACATCATAACAGAGAGAAGTAAATAGGAGTGACATCATAACAGAGAGAAATGAAGAGGAGTGACATCATAACAGAGAGAAGTAAAGACCTGAGTGACATCATAACAGAGTGAAGTAAAGAGGATTTAGATCATAACAGAGAGAAGTAAAGACCTGAGTGACATCATAACAGAGAGAAATAAAGAGGAGTGACATCATAACAGAGAGAAGTAAAGAGGAGTGACATCATAACAGAGAAAAGTAAAGACCTGAGTGACATCATAACAGAGAGAAGTGAAGAGGAGTGACATCATAACAGAGAGAAGTAAAGACCTGAGTGACATCATAACAGAGAGAAGTAAAGACCTGAGTGACATCATAACAGGGAGAAGTAAAGAGGAGTGACATCATAACAAAGAAACGTAAAGACCTGAGTGACATCATAACAGAGAGAAGTAAAGAGGAGTGACATCATAACAAAGAGAAGTAAAGACCTGAGTGACATCATAACAGAGAGAAGTAAAGACCTGAGTGACATCATAACAAAGAGAAATAAAGACCTGAGTGACATCATAACAGAGAGAAGTAAATAGGAGTGACATCATAACAGAGAGAAGTAAATAGGAGTGACATCATAACAGAGAGAAGTAAATAGGAGTGACATCATAACAGAGAGAAATGAAGAGGAGTGACATCATAACAGAGAGAAGTAAAGACCTGAGTGACATCATAACAGAGAGAAGTAAAGACCTGAGCGACATCATAACAAAGAGAAATAAAGACCTGAGTGACATCATAACAGAGAGAAGTAAATAGGAGTGACATCATAACAGAGAGAAGAAAATAGGAGTGACATCATAACAGAGAGAAATGAAGAGGAGTGACATCATAAAAGAGAGAAGTAAAGACCCGAGTGACATCATGACAGAGAGAAATAAAGACCTTAGTGACATCATCACAGAGAGAAGTAAAGACCTGAGTGACATCATAACAGAGAAGTAAAGACCTGAGTGATATCATAACAGAGAAAAGTATAGAGGAGTGACATCATAACAGAGAGAAGTAAAGACCTGAGTGACATCATGACAGAGTGAAGTAAAGACCTGAGTGACATCATAACAGAGAGAAGTGAAGAGGAGTGACATCATAACAGAGAGAAGTAAAGACCTGAGTGACATCATAACAGAGAGAAGTAAAGACCTGAGTGACATCATAACAAAGAGAAATAAAGACCTGAGTGACATCATAATAGAGAGAAATAAAGAGGAGTGACATCATAACAGAGAGAAGTAAAGACCTGAGTGACATCATAACAGAGAGAAATAAATAGGAGTGACATCATAACAGAGAGAAGTAAATAGGAGTGACATCATAACAGAGAGAAATGAAGAGGAGTGACATCATAACAGAGAGAAGTAAAGACCTGAGTGACATCATAACAGAGTGAAGTAAAGAGGATTTACATC
>NW_026870363.1:0-5000 GCF_963584025.1 Labrus mixtus
AGTCGCAGACTGTAAGTGAAGTGTTTTTATTTCTGCCGGCCTCCCAAAGTGCAGTGATAGCTATTTACAAACATGAAAAAATGCAAAAACAGAAAACCAACAAAAACAAACAAACGGTACTTCCAAAAAAAAATGAACTCTCGTCTGTAACCTGTTACCTTCCCTGTAACCATCCTCAACTGCCTGAAAGCAGTAAGCAGCCATCTTTTAAAAGCAAGAAGCCCCTCCCACTGGGCGTTATGAATTGCATAACATTTTACACAAAACACACTTCCTCACGAATGAGCAATTTATAACTGGTTAAATTCATATGGTCTACTCATCGCTAAATTACCCATTTTCATCCATATTTTATTAACACCTCGCTAATGTATCTGTGGCGATACATTGCAACCAAACATTTAATTACCCAATCAATCACGTGATTACCAATGTGCGCCCCATCCGCCTATTTAGAATGCGGAACTGGGCCCACTCTGTTGGGCACCCAAACGGGACACAGCGGCGCGCATGAAATGCACCAACGGTAATACCGCTATGACTATATATATATATATATATATGTATGAAACCAAAAATAGAGCTCTCAAGTGTGCACCCTTAATCGCGCTATGAAACTGAGAGGGAAAGGAGGATGATGGTGTGATTGACTGTATGATTATAGGCGCACTGGCAGAGGGAAAAGTTTGGCGGATGTGTGTGTGTCAGCGTGTGTGAGTGTGTGTCAGCGTGTGTCAGCGTGTGTGCGCTGACTGCAGTCAGTGACGGAGCCGCTCCGTCACATCATCCCCCTCCTCCCGGAGGTTGACGATGTGCGGCAACCTGGAAAGGTAGTCAGCCACCACATTGGACGTTCCCGATCGGTGTCGGATGGTGAACTTGAACGGCTGGAGTGAAAGATACCATCTGGTCAGGCGACTGTTGTGGTCCTTCATTGAGTTGATCCAGGTCAGAGCTCTGTGGTCCGTTTCAAGATCAAACTCCCGTCCAAGTAGATAGTACCGCAGACTTTCCAATCCCCACTTAATGGCCAGGCCCTCCTTCTCCACCGTGGAATACCTGGTCTCCCGTGGCTGAAGCTTGCGGCTCAGGTACAGAATTGGATGCTCTTCTCCTGGATCTCCTTGGGCCAGAACTGCTCCAAGACCAACTGCAGAGGCATCCATCTGTACCAGGAATCGTCGGTTGAAGTCTGGACTTTTGAGAACAGGGGAAGAGCACAGGTGGGCTTTCAGGGTGCTGAAAGCTGTTTCGCAGTCATCTGACCAGGTAACAGGATTTCTCTGGTCCTTGCTGGTGAGTGCCGTGATCGGTGCAGCAATCGTTGCAAATTGGGGCACAAATCTCCTGTACCAGCCAGCCAAACCCAGGAAAGACCGTACCTCCTTCTTGGTGCGAGGTCGAGGGCATTTCTGGATAGCTTCAACCTTATCCACTTGAGGTCGCACCTCTCCTCGGCCCAGTAGGTAACCCAGGTACCTTGTCTCTTGCCGTGCCCACTCACACTTTGAGGGATTGAGGGTCAGCCCAGCCTGCTGGATTTTCCCAAGAACCAGGGACAGATGTTGTATATGATCTTCCCAGGTATTGCTGTAGATGACCACATCGTCCAGATAGGCGGCGCTGCAATGTCCACAATCCTGGAGGACTCTGTCCATCAGTCTCTGGAAGGTGGCGGGAGCTCCATGAAGACCGAAGGGCATCACCGTGAACTGGAAGAGACCAGCTGGTGTTCGGAACGCTGTGTACGGTCGGCTCGACTCTTCAAGGGGCACTTGCCAGTACCCTTTACACAGGTCCAACGTGGTGATGAACTTTGCTGCTCCAATCTGTTCCAGCAGGTCATCGATCCTTGGCATTGGGTAGGCATCAAACTGAGAGATGGAGTTGAGTTTCCTGAAGTCAATGCAGATGCGGAGGGACCCGTCCTTTTTGAAGACGATGACCACCGGACTGCACCACTCGGAGTTGGATGGCTCGATCACACCCAGTCTGAGCATTTCTTCTACCTCTTGTTTCAGTTTCTCCACCAGATTTTGCGGGACTCGGTAGGGACGTTGGCGAATTGCTTGTCCCTCTTTCAGTCGGATGACATGCTCAACCACAGTGGTTTTCCCTGGATTGGCAGCAAACAGAGAAGAAGCCTCCTGGAAGACCTGCAGCAGCTGTGATGCTCGTTCTGGGGCCAGGTGTACCAATACAGGAGAGACAGGCGTTGCTTGAGTTTCTGGACCCGTCTGTTCTTCTTCCTCAAGGTCCACTTCTCTTACCAGCAAAGCCATCCCTGTAGAAGCCACTGGTCGCTCCTTCCACTCTTTGAGAAGGTTGACATGGTAGGTCTGTTTTGGTCGTTTCTTCTCAGGATGGTAAACCTCATAGGTGACTGGGCCCATCTTGCAGGAGATGGTGTATGGGCCTTGCCATTTTGCCAGGAGCTTGCTGTTGGATGAAGGAAGAAGCAGCAGAACTTTCTGGTCAGGCTGGAACTCCCGATGTCGAGCCTGTTGGTCGTACCAAGTCTTCTGACTCTTCTGGGCCTCTCGCAGATTGACCTCTGCCTCCTCCTGGTATTTAACGAGTCGCTCCCTCATCTCCAGCACAAACTGGATCACCCCTCTGTCGTTAGTCGTGGTTGATGGAGCCTCCCAACCCTTACGAAGTAGATCCAAGGGTCCTTGTACATCCCAGCCATACAGGAGCTCAAATGGAGAAAAACCTGTCGAAGCTTGAGGAACCTCCCGGTATGCAAACAGCAGGAATGGCAGCCAGCGATCCCAGTGCTTCCCTGTGTCGTCAACAAACTTCCGGAGCATCCTCTTCAGCGTCTGGTTAAACCTCTCAACCAAACCGTCTGTCTGTGGGTGGTATGGCGTGGTCTTGATTGCATTAATGCCCAGCTGCTTACAGAGGAGCTGCATGAGTCTGGAGGTAAAGTTGGTCCCCTGATCAGTGAGGATCTCGTCTGGTATTCCCACCCTGGAGAAAAGCTGGACCAACGCACGCACTACCGCTGGAGCAGTGATGGTGCGAAGGGGAAAAGCCTCTGGAAACCGCGTTGCATAATCACAGATGACCAGGATGTACTGATGACCTCCGCTGCTTTTCACCAGAGGGCCCACGATGTCCATGGCAATCCTGCGGAATGGTGTGGAGATGACAGGGAGAGGCTGCAGAAAAGCTCGGTCAGATTTGCGGGCAGTGCATGTTTTCTGGCATGTAGGGCATGTGGTGCAATATTTCTGAATGTCGGTGTACATGGAAGGCCAAAAAAAACGTGAACTGACACGGATGTAGGTTTTGTGGCGACCAAGGTGTCCTGCCCATGGGAGTGTGTGTGCTAGGTGCATGACAAGGACCCTACAACTAGCTGGGATCACAAGACGTTTGTCTTCATTACAAACACAATACAGCACATCATTGTCAACAATGAACATCTCCTTCCCCACACAATCCCCACTGGTGTCCTTGACTACTTTGGCAAACAATGGTTGCAAAGTAGCATCTTCCCTTTGTAACACTGAAATATTGTCAGGCACATTCCACATGTCATCACACAGCACAATCTGTCGGTCTGGTTGAGCTAGCTTTAGCTGTTTCTCAAAGCGTCGCTGGCGACGGGATTTTCTTGGCCCCTTAGTGCCACCCTCACACAGACTACTGTCGAGGTCTGGGAGTGGTTGGACACCAGCTTTCGCTTGGGCTCTGGTGATTACAGGACAAGACAATTGCACATTCAGTTCTCCCTTTTTTCCAGAGTCACTTTGCTCTGACAGTTCTTTATCCTGTAACAAGTCCATTAACACAGGCAAGTCCCAACCCAAGATGGCATCAACAGGCAGATGCTCTACAACCCCAACAGTCAGTAGGTAAGATTGTTCATCAATGATCACCATTAGTTCAGTTTTGGGATAGAGGTGCCTGTCTCCATGAACACACAAAATGTCCGCCTGCCTGCGGTAGTCCACACTGCCTACTGGCACCAGAGCACTTTTAACCAGTGACATGTAGCTACCTGAGTCTAACAGGGCTGTCACGCGTTGACCACTGATGGTAACAGTTTTATGTCGCGTTTTCACCTCCAGGTCCGCCTCGGGGCCCATTTCTGACCGGGGTGCATAACAAGCGCCGGTGACCTTAGCTTTGCGTACGGGACACACAGAAGCTTTGTGGCCTGGCTGCTGGCAATAGAAGCAAACAAGGTCCTTACCCGATCCTCGTTGGTTTGGGGCAGAGATAGTGTCACCTGAAGGTTCTTGGTGTCTCTCTCCCCTTGTAGGTCGTGACTGCGGATGCTGGAAAGCTGGTCGGTGGGGTAGACTGGTGAAACGTGGCACTGGTGCATTGGAGACACGTGGAGCTGGTACACCTCTCCGGGCATTCAGGTACTGTAGCGCCAGCCGGCCAGCTGAGAGTCCCTCGACTGGCTCGTGCTCCTTCACCCAGGTCCTCACCTCCGTCGGAAGTACCCGGAGTAGCTGCTCCAAGACGACGGCTTCCCCAATCTCCTCCTTGGTGTGCTGCTCGGGCCGGATCCAGCGTCGGTAGAGTCCCTTCAGGCGGTGGTAGGTCTCGGTGGGGTTCTCACCAGAGGGCACAGCGGTGGCACGGAACTGCTGCCGATACGTCTCTGGAGAGATGTCAAATTTTATGAGCAGGGCTACTCTTAAGTCAGTGTAGCAGTGAGCCATCTCCTCATCCATCGCAGTGTAGGCCTCCAGTGCCTTACCAGTCAGCAGTGGAACGAGGCGGCAGGCCCACTCACTCTCTGGCCATTTCCAGGTCTTGGCAATTCGCTCAAATCTCAGCAGATAGTTCTCAATGTCTTCCCCCATCTGATATTGTGGAATTTTGGGGTCTTGGTAGGGCCTCCACTCTGGCCTCGGCTGTTCAGGTCGACTGCTGGTATCCTGCGACGGAAAAGAAGGATACTCAGCTGCTGAATCCTGATGTCCTCGCCGGGGTGCTGGGGTAGGCAGCTCGAATCTTGGGCTGCTCGCAGT
>NW_026870363.1:10000-17500 GCF_963584025.1 Labrus mixtus
TCCCTCTAACAGGTGAGTCTGCTGCTGCAGAGTGATGCTCACCTGTACCTGCTGCACACATCAGGTGATCCCACTAACAGGTGAGTATGCTGCTGCAGAGTGACGCTCACCTGTACCTGCTGCACAAATCAGGTGATCCCACTAACAGGTGAGTATGCTGCTGCAGAGTGACGCTCACCTGTACCTGCTGCACAAATCAGGTGATCCCACTAACAGGTGAGTCTGCTGCTGCAGAGTGACGCTCACCTGTACCTGCTGCCCATTCAGGTGATCCCACTAACAGGTGAGTCTGCTGCTGCAGAGTGACGCTCACCTGTACCTGCTGCACAAATCAGGTGATCCCACTAACAGGTGAGTCTGCTGCTGCAGAGTGATGCTCACCTGTACCTGCTGCACAAATCACGTCTGGTTACCTGGAAACCTCTAATGAAGAGAAACAAACAGCAGCAACAGTAAATACTACAATCAGTTACACACACACACACTAACATAAACACACTAACAGAAACACACACTGACAGAAACACACTCACACACTCACTAACAGAATCACACACACACTGACAGAAACCCACTCACACACTCACTAACAGAAACACACACACACACACACACTAATAGAAACACACTCACACACTAACAGAAACCCACTCACACACACACACACTAACAGAAACACACTCACACACACTAACAGAAACCCACTCACACACACACACACTAACAGAAACACACTCACACACACTAACAGAAACACACTCACACACACTAACAGAAACACACTCACACACACACACTAACAGAAACACACTCACACACACACTAACAGAAACCCACTCACACACACACACTAACAGAAACCCACTCACACACACACACTAACAGAAACACACACACACACTAACAGAAACACACTCACACACACTAACAGAAACACACTCACACACTAACAGAAACCCACTCACACACACACACACTAACAGAAACACACTCACACACACTAACAGAAACACACTCACACACACTAACAGAAACACACTCACACACTAACAGAAACACACTCACACACACTAACAGAAACACACTCACACACTAACAGAAAAACACACACACACACTAACAGAAACACACACACTAACAGAAACACTCACACACACTAACAGAAACACACACACACTAACAGAAAAACACACACACACTAACAGAAACACACACACACACTAACAGAAACACACACACACTAACAGAAACACACTCACACACACTAACAGAAACACGCTCACACACTCACTAACAGAAACACACTCACACACACTAACAGAAACACACTCACACACACACACTAACAGAAACACACTCACACACACTAACAGAAACACGCTCACACACTCACTAACAGAAACACACTCACACACACACTAACAGAAACACACTCACACACACACACTAACAGAAACACACTCACACACACTAACAGAAACACACTCACACACTAACAGAAACACACTCACACACACTAACAGAAACACACTCACACACTAACAGAAACCCACTCACACACACACACACTAACAGAAACACACTCACACACACTAACAGAAACACACTCACACACACTAACAGAAACACACTCACACACTAACAGAAACACACTCACACACACTAACAGAAACACACTCACACACACACACTAACAGAAACACACACACACTAACAGAAAAACACACACACACACTAACAGAAACACACACACTAACAGAAACACTCACACACACTAACAGAAACACACACACACTAACAGAAAAACACACACACACTAACAGAAACACTCACACACACTAACAGAAACACACACACACTAACAGAAAAACACACACACACTAACAGAAACACACACACACACTAACAGAAACACACACACACTAACAGAAACACACTCACACACACACTAACAGAAACACGCTCACACACTCACTAACAGAAACACACTCACACACACTAACAGAAACACACTCACACACACACACTAACAGAAACACACTCACACACACTAACAGAAACACGCTCACACACTCACTAACAGAAACACACTCACACACACACTAACAGAAACACACTCACACACACACACTAACAGAAACACACTCACACACACTAACAGAAACACACTCACACACACTAACAGAAACACACACACACACTAACAGAAACACACACACACTAACAGAAACACACTCACACACACTAACAGAAACACGCTCACACACTCACTAACAGAAACACACTCACACACACTAACAGAAACACACTCACACACACACACTAACAGAAACACACTCACACACACACACTAACAGAAACACACTCACACACACTAACAGAAACACACTCACACACACACACTAACAGAAACACACTCACACACACACACTAACAGAAACACACTCACACACACTAACAGAAACACACTCACACACACTAACAGAAACACACTCACACACTAACAGAAACCCACTCACACACACACACACTAACAGAAACACACTCACACACACTAACAGAAACACACTCACACACACTAACAGAAACACACTCACACACTAACAGAAACACACTCACACACACTAACAGAAACACACTCACACACACACACTAACAGAAACACACACACACTAACAGAAAAACACACACACACACTAACAGAAACACACACACTAACAGAAACACTCACACACACTAACAGAAACACACACACACTAACAGAAAAACACACACACACTAACAGAAACACTCACACACACTAACAGAAACACACACACACTAACAGAAAAACACACACACACTAACAGAAACACACACACACACTAACAGAAACACACACACACTAACAGAAACACACTCACACACACTAACAGAAACACACTCACACACTAACAGAAACACACACACACTAACAGAAACACACTCACACACACTAACAGAAACACGCTCACACACTCACTAACAGAAACACGCTCACACACTCACTAACAGAAACACACTCACACACACTAACAGAAACACACTCACACACACACACTAACAGAAACACACTCACACACACTAACAGAAACACACTCACACACACACACTAACAGAAACACACTCACACACACTAACAGAAACACGCTCACACACTCACTAACAGAAACACACTCACACACACACTAACAGAAACACACTCACACACACTAACAGAAACACGCTCACACACTCACTAACAGAAACACACTCACACACTAACAGAAACACACACACACTAACAGAAACACACTCACACACTAACAGAAACACACACACACTAACAGAAACACACACACACTAACAGAAACACACACACACACTAACAGAAACACACACACACTAACAGAAACACACTCACACACACTAACAGAAACACGCTCACACACTCACTAACAGAAACACGCTCACACACTCACTAACAGAAACACGCTCACACACACACTAACAGAAACACACTCACACACACTAACAGAAACACACTCACACACACACACTAACAGAAACACACTCACACACACTAACAGAAACACGCTCACACACTCACTAACAGAAACACACTCACACACACACTAACAGAAACACACTCACACACACACACTAACAGAAACACACTCACACACACTAACAGAAACACACTCACACACACTAACAGAAACACACACACACACTAACAGAAACACACACACACTAACAGAAACACACTCACACACTAACAGAAACACACACACACACTAACAGAAACACACACACACTAACAGAAACACACACACACTAACAGAAACACGCTCACACACTCACTAACAGAAACACGCTCACACACTCACTAACAGAAACACGCTCACACACTCACTAACAGAAACACACACACACTAACAGAAACACGCTCACACACACTAACAGAAACACGCTCACACACTCACTAACAGAAACACACACACACACTAACAGAAACACACACACACTAACAGAAACACACACACACTAACAGAAACACACTCACACACACTAACAGAAACACGCTCACACACTCACTAACAGAAACACACTCACACACACTAACAGAAACACACTCACACACACACACTAACAGAAACACACTCACACACACTAACAGAAACACACTCACTCACTCACTCACACACAGTGTTGTAGAATCTGTAGTATTGATGTTCCTGTGTGCAGAACACGGCGGTGACGTCAGCTGTGTTTTGATGTTGTTTTTGTGTCTCTAGTAAACAGGAGTCCTGCCGGGCCTCACAGCGAGCGAGCAGATCGAACCTGTGTGTGTGTGTGTGTGTGTGTGTGTGTGTGTGTGTGTGTGTGTGTGTGTGTGTGTGTGTGTGTGTGTGTGTGTGTGTGTGTGTGTGTGTGTGTGTGTGTGTGTGTGTGTGTGTGTGTGTGTGTGTGTGTGTGTGTGTGTGTGTGTGTGTGTGTGTGTGTGTGTGTGTGTGTGTGTGTGTGTGTGTGTGTGTGTGTGTGTGTGTGTGTGTGTGTGTGTGTGTGTGTGTGTGTGTGTGTGTGTGTGTGTGTGTGTGTGTGTGTGTGTGTGTGTGTGTGTGTGTGTGTGTGTGTGTGTGTGTGTGTGTGTGTGTGTGTGTGTGTGTGTGTGTGTGTGTGTGTGTGTGTGTGTGTGTGTGTGTGTGTGTGTGTGTGTGTGTGGATATAAGCAGCCTCATCATAAAACCTGCTCTAACACACTCTCTCTCTCACACACGCTCAGCTCGACCGGCTGCAGAGATGGTGAGTGAAACAAGTTTTTACTTTACTGAGTTTTTCTTTCTATTGCTTTTTTTTTTTTTAAGTTACTTTCATGATTTAAAAAATGTTTTCACATGAAGACACACTGCTCTTATCACCATTTATTAGAAAGGGACACAACGTTTGGCTCCGTCCTGCGTTAATGTGCTCACCTGGGTTAAACTGACGGACTCATTTATATTCTAAAAACTTGCAACCAAATCTCACCTAATGCAAAAAAAACAATTAGATAGTTAGAACTAAAAATATAATTCATGATTCTTAAATTAACAGACTTGTGTGTCTTATTGTCTTTATTCATGGATTGAATTGGGCATATTTTTGTCAAATATTTAGGTTCGGTGTGGAGTTCAGTAATCATAGAGGGCAGCTGGTCTGAGGAATGAGAATGTCTTTGTCTAACTGAGTCAGATTTTATTTGATCGTGTTTTTGGATATTAAGTTTGGAGGTTGACACAGAAATGGAGAATGAAGTCAAACGGTTCTGAGTAAGGATTTATTTGTGGACCTGCATCAGAATAAGAACAGATTGGCTTCTACGATCTAAGTGACATTTCAAACACGTTTTACAGAAACTACACGGATGATAACAAGCCTTATTTATGACTTCTGACTGGAGTTTTCTTTTGACCACTTTTTTCTCTGGCTGTCGAGTAAAATAGTGTTATATAGTAATTAAAGGAGCAGTATGTAACTCTGACCCCTAGTGTTTAAAATGAGTACTGCAGTCTAAATTAAAACATTGTAGAGAGCTGCCCCCCTCCTCTCTAGAGTCCATGCTCACACAGGTCACCATGTGGTGGACTCTGAAGCTTCAGTGTTTATCCAGCTCTGCATGGGTCTGTAAACCTTTCTGTGTTCTAACCTCTCTCCATTTTTCAAAAGCATCTCCAATATTGATCCTAGTTTGAGCACGTTTCTGCTCGTGGAGCTTATTAGAAACATGCAGAGGCTTTTTAGGTCGGGTACAATCACTTCTATCTGAACCACTTCTCTTGCCCGCTTCCATCGCTGCAACACCTGTTGACCTGATAACTGCTCTCATATCTGACAAACCGAGGGGCGTCCAAAACGGCCATGTGGGGGGGTGCCTTAAAAAAAGTATATATATATTAATGTATACAAAAAGTAGTTTGAGAGATTACGTGTGTTCTGCTCTGAAATTACTAAAAGGATATAACAGTGTTTGGGCTGTTTGGGTCGGCCTGAGAGTGTGTGTTCAATGTTTTAACCACCTCCAGGGACGATGGGGGTCCCCAGTTTATAGCACTGTTATTTTTGTGGTGGAGGGCTGAGAAGTTTGGGATCCCGGGCTCTACACACCTGCTGCTCGTAGTAACAATTCCACAGACACGAGATCTCACAGAATCTTGCGTGATCAAACGTGACTTCAGAAGAAAAAAACAAACATGGATGACGATGGACGTGGTCAGCTGGCTGTGTGGTTTGTATTCATGAGACGTTATAAAGACACTCGTGTTGTTGCCATGGTTACACAAGCTGCTCTTCTTCAATATTGCACTTGGTGGTTGGTGGTCAGTTGTGTTCATGTTTGCCGCCATATTTGAGAGCTGCAGGAATATGAAACATCCGGTTGGTGACGCTTCCCGGTGTTCTCGCTCTCATTGGCTGCTGCAGGTATTTAGTGTGAGGCAGCCCTGTTTGTAATCTTAAACTTACGACAGGGCAGGGCTAAAGAGCTCAAACCTGATGTGCCATTACTGGACAAACACAACAAGTTTATGGACAGAAATCGAACCAGCAGGGAACGACGTTGAGTCTCACTCTGTCATGGTCAATCGTGTTTGGACTTAAGGACTCTGGGCTGATTTCACCACCACAGCAGCCCTGCAGCTTAGGGCTGTGCCCGACACAGACTGAGCAAACTGTGAGCCTAAATCCTTTGGAAGACAATGAGGGGTGGATTGTTGAACAGAATGCTTTTAGAACAGCCGAGCAGGTGAATCAGTGTCCATCGGGAGGTGAAGAGTCTGTTATTGAGCTCTAAAGTCCCTGACTACATTGTCAGATAAGTAACCATTGATTGACTCATTCGAGGATATTTTAGTATGTTTTGTGTTTAATGTTATATCTGCTTACTGTCATCTTTCTTCTATTCTTTGTCATCTTATATTTTGATGTCTTATTTCTGCTCAGTGTTGTGATGTCTCCTTCTCTAAGTGTGTGAATGTGTGTGAATGGAAGAGTTAGAAGTAGGGCAGTCAAACGAAGATTTTAATCATGATTAATCTCTAAGTTTCAGTATGCATGTTTGCAATTCCATTAATTCACATTAAAAAAGAATACTTGTTGGGCTTTTATTTTGATGGTTTGTCCTGTCTTAAGCTGAGAGTACTTTACTTCCTGTGTGCTTTTATTTTGAAATAAAGTAGGGCCCTTCTGGTAGATGGAAAGTTAGGACAGGAAGTTAAGCACAGGAAGTGGTTAGGGATCCCAAAGTGATGTCATAAGGTCAATGTGTGATGTCATAAGGTCAATGTGTGATGTCATAAGATCAATGTGTGATGTCATAAGGTGGATGTGACTTTGGACTCGTCATTGACCTTAAATGAGACATTTACTGGTTCCTCTCGCTCCCACTTGCTTTTATATTTTCTTCCTGTCTCTTTCATTTTGTGTTCATGTATGAAACAAATCCTAAACTAAGTGGCTTCCTGT
>NW_026870363.1:25000-30000 GCF_963584025.1 Labrus mixtus
AAAAGGTTATTAGTACATTTACTGTTAGCTAACTAACAAGCTAGCATGCTAGAGAAACTTGTATGTTTGCATACGACGCCGAGGGGCGGGAAACATTGCCATGGTAACAGCAGACCAATCAGAGACGTCTCTGTGACACTCCATGATCGTGGGTAGTGGAGTTCTTTGCCCCGATATCACAAATAAATCTTGTTTTTATTAAAACTACAGAAGCATTAACCATCGTTCTACACTCGGCTAGCTCGTGGTCAGTCTACCTTCGATGGTTATGACATCATAGATTATAATCAAATCCGCTGTGGAGAAAATGAACGGGATTTTTACACCAACGCAATATGTCAGCCGCCGCCAAGAGGTTATTTTAGCTTCAATTCCGTACATCAGAAGATGACGGAGACGCGTCGTCCATTTTAATACACAATGATTTTAACTACCAAGACTAACGTTAAAAAACTGAACTAAAGGGGATTTAAATGTCAAATTAACTTTACAATCGTGACTCGAGTTCGCTAGTTACGGTACAGCTGTTGAGGTTGCTAGGCAACAAGGGCGGCTGGTGACGCCAGAGGGGAATCGGTCTACAGACTATGAACGCCGGGTCCACCAGAGGACGAGGAACCTGAAATGAGACACAGCTGAGGTGCGGATCAGATCAACATGGCATCAACACCGACATCGTTCAGACTGTGGAGCTCCGAGTTATTATGTAAACAACACTCTGACACTCAGAGAGAAACAGGAAGCAGAACGTAAACAAAGAGAGCAACATGGGTCTGATCAGCCCTCAAATCTGACTGTAAGGCATTATCACACACACACATACACACACAGGTTTATATGACCCAGATAAGTGAACCACAACAGTCTGTGTGCCTGTTTCCCATAATGCACTGCTCTCATTGTGTGTGTGTGTGTGTGTGTGTGTGATTCTGTGTACCTGGATCTCGTCCTGTTGTGTTTAAACGATGTTCAAGTGAGAATAATGAGAGATGTGATGAACACCTTTATTCAGTTACATCCCATCTCTTTTATTTACACACATTTAAAAAAACAAAAAGCTGATATATAAAATCTGATCATTCATGATTATTAAAAAAAACCTCAATAATTAAAATAAGATTTAAAGTTCAATTTAAAAAAGGGAGTATTGCAAACATCCTCAAACCGTCAAACTGGTGTGAACCTTCTGTCTGATCACTGATATAATAAATGAATATTTAATTAGTGTGTCAGAGTGCAGACAGGCTCAGAGACCTTCAGAGGGTGCACATTTATTTATCTCAACATTTCTGACCATTCAGGTGTCTGTATGATATAAACCAATCACGTGAGCAGAGCGTCAGCCTTAATGTGATGTCACCTCTTAACACACATCAGAGACCACAGCACTCTAATCTCTTAAAACAGAGTCGGCCTGTAAACAAGGACCAGAAGAATCTGCACCTTAACCAATCACAGAGCGGCGCTCTCACGCTGAAGGAGCGGCGCTCTCACGCTGACGGAGCGGCGCTCTCACACTGACGGAGCGGCGCTCTCACGCTGAAGGAGCGGCGCTCTCACACTGACGGAGCGGCGCTCTCACGCTGAAGGAGCGGCGCTCTCACGCTGACGGAGCAGGTTCTTTTGATGCTTTTGTCAGAGTTGCTGACCTCATTGTGTCTGATTAATTCAGCGCCTCATGAGGCTCCGCCCCCTCACCTGTGCACCTGCACTCTGCCATCAGATGAAAGCGTTCAGGTTCTCCTTCCTGTTCTCTCATTGGTTACTCTCTGAAGTGTCACGTTTCAGCTCAAGCTTTGTTGGATTTTATCATTTTAGAGAACAGCTGACTCAGAAACTTTCTATTGTCCTTTTTAATTCACTCTCCATATTACTATAAACAATCAGCTGTGTGTGTGTGTGTGTGTGTGTGTGTGTGTGTGTGTGTGTGTGTGTGTGTGTGTGTGTGTGTCTGTGTCTGTGTGTGTGTCTGTGTGTGTGTGTCTGTGTCTGTGTGTGTGTGTCTGTGTGTGTCTGTGTGTGTGTGTGTGTGTCTGTGTGTGTGTCTGTGTGTGTCTGTGTGTGTCTGTGTGTGTCTGTGTGTGTGTGTGTGTGTGTGTGTGTGTGTGTGTGTTTAGATCCATTGTGGCTGCAGAAGGGGAGGAGCTGTCAGTTCAAGCTCCGCCTTTTATAAGAAGAAACAGACATCTGCAGTCACCATGGTTACAGCGCTGTGCGGACCTAACATTCAGTGTTGTCATGGTTACAGCGTTATCACGTTGCCGTCTTCTCTCATGCTCTCCTGGCTGCTGCCGGGCGTGTGGGCGGGGTTTCCGTTGTGATTGGACATCGTCACCGAGGTGTCATTCAGGGATGTTGCGACGCTATTGGGTAGCGAGATGCTCTGTGGGAGGGGCCTAACCATAGCAGAGGTGAGCGACCTGCTGCCAGGTGAGTCTCTGTTCAGGTTGCCGTTGTTACTGTTGTCAAAGGGCGTCAGGCAGTCGTTCTCAAGGATGATGTCACCTTCATCGTCGTCATCGTCACTGTCGCCCTCAGCGATGCTGTTGCTGTGGTAACCAAGGACAAACAAAGATAATATTAAACAACACTTCACTGTGTCATGAATACATATTCAAACATACGCTCTGCTGAGGCTGCACACTACCAAACAAAAACTACATCTCCCACTTCCTGTCCGGGTCCTACCTCGCAGTGATGGGGTTGCTCTGGGAGGCGGGGCTTGGAGAGTCATGTGACAGTGCTGATCCTGCAGAGCCAGCTGAGCCCACAGAACCAGAGTTCCCCATGGAGGATTTACTCCCACGATGCACCACGTTGTTCCTCTGATTGGCCGGTTTCACCGTCACTATGAGGTTGTGACTGTTGGCGACCATCATGTCCGTCACCTGGAGGAAGACCGAGAGAGAGAGAGAGAGAGGATTAGAGTGACAGAGTCAGGAGAGTGGACACGCCACAGGTGGAACTACAAAAGGTGCTGACGTTAAGATTTCAGAAAGGTTGAATCATCCATCGGTTTCTTTCTTTCCACCGTGGCTTTAGAGCTTCAGGATGTTACTTCTACCACGACTGACCACGAGCTGGCGGAGTGAGAGACGATGGTTTCTGCTCCTTTAGGCGACACGAGATCGTCTGATATCGACCTTTAAGAACAACATGGTTTAATCACCATATGGGGAAAAAGAACTACACTACCCACAACCATAGCGTGTCACAGCGAGGTCTCTGATTGGTTGATCTTGCCGTTACCATGGTAATGTTTCCCGACCCTTGGCACCAAACGCGAACGGATAATTCCGCTAGCATGCTAGCTAGTCAGTTAGCTAACAGTATAAACACGATGACGTTACATTGAAGAAGAAGAAGAGGTATCACTCGCAAAGGATTGTGGGATAGGTAGTTCCTTGACTCCAGACGAAAATTATGAACCCAGTCTTGGATCGTTGCCTTTTTCTACGTTTTTTTAACAAAGTTTTGGTGCTCAAACAAATGCTCTAAAATCACAAGTATTAGTGTAGCTGGTTGTCATGGTTACGGGCTTCAATCTCTTGATATACAGATTTTGTGAAATGTCAACGGAGGATTTGAACGAGGGAAATTTACAGCAGAAAAAGTCACTGTTGACTCTTAAGATCATCATTCATGTTCAACAGCTTCTGGAACTTTCTATCAATAAGAAGTAAACTGTGAGCTAAAGACTGGTTAGCATGCTAATAAGCAGCTAGTATGCTACTTATTAGCATGCTAATAAGCGGCATGCTAATAAGCGGCATGCTAACGGTGAATACTGTGACCTTCACTTTCAGAGTGACTGAAGCTCTTTTACATTCAGTGTTGATTTGAATGTCACAGTAAATATTCTTTATCGTCTGCCTGACTTTGGACGCCTGACCCACATGACGGCGTGCGACGTTAAGAAGAGCCCGAGACATTCATCACAGCTTTTAACTTCTGCAATGTGTGACGTCTGCGTTTACCTGATCCAGAGATTTTCCCGCCACATCGATCCCGTTGACCTCGAGGATCTCGTCGTTGACTCCCAGCAGCCCCGTGCTCTCTGCCAGCCCGCCTCGCACCAGCCGAGAGATGAACACGCCTGGAACCTGCAGGACGAGAGAACACGTTTTTAACACCGTTTCATTTGTTGGTCGGGTCTCTAACAGGAAGTGATGTCACACGGTGTGACGGTCTGACCTTCTCCACGCCCTGCGAGGTCACCCTCACGCTCACGCCGTCTCTGATGTAGAAGCCGAGCGGTTTGTGCGTGCCGTGTTTATGGAGGCGGACCCGGCGATGCGTCTCAGGTAAGATGTCCACGTCGATGATGGACGAGATCTGTCTGAAGTTCTGCGGCAGACCAATCATCAGGCCCGGTTTGTTCCTGGAGTGGGTGGAGCCTGAGCCGGTGGTCCGCAGGCCCGTTAAGCCCAGCCTGTTTTTACGCCTCTGCAGGGAGTTGGTGCCAAAAACTACCGGCTCGTCTTCTGCGAGGAGAGAGAGGAGTGGTCAGTCACATGTTTTAAAACAATAACAGCTCAGTGCACAAATATTCAGTCAGTGTTGTATACATGTGATTAACAGGGATCATTATGTTGAACTTCACATTTAGAAGATTCAAAGGCTTCTCCCATCTCCCTTTAAAGACATGAGTCTTTCCTCCGACACAGAAGTGAACAGTAGGGGATTCATCCCCAACCCATTTTGTCATTATAGTCTTCCTAGCCAACATTAAAAGTCCTTATGTTCCTTCAAAGTGTTCGGTAGACTTCCCAGGAGGCAGTTGTTGTCTTATCCCCGTGCCTCCACATACTGCCTTCCAAAATAATTAAATTTTTCACACTCCCAAAAACAATTCATTCTAGTTCCAGTATTAGCTTTGCATTTGGAACAAATTGAGGAAGCTCCTGTTGTGAACTTACTATAAACATATGGAGATATATAAACATTATGTAAGATATTGTACTGCATCTCCTTATATCTATTACAGGTTGAAATCTTGG
>NW_026870363.1:35000-37500 GCF_963584025.1 Labrus mixtus
GATGAAGTTTGAGCGTCACATCTACTGCGGTGCAGTTACCACCAACTCCCAGCAGATGCTCATCTCTTCACTCTGACTGTGCGTGGCTGTTAGCGCCCCCTGTTGGTGAGTTAGACTTTTTACAATGAGGCTGATTTAGAGAGAAAGAAGAAAATAATGGATGATTTAAAAACAAATGACACCAGCGCTGCCGCTCAGTTAGGGGAGCATTTAACCCTTAGAGCAGTGATACTCAACCCGAGGCTCTCGGGCCACATTTGGGACTAGTTGTGGCTCTTTTAGGTCCTACTTGGAAGAAAAAAAAATCCAAAGTAATTTTCTAAAAAAGGGAAAGATTGTCAGCAGAAATTATTCTTTGCAAGTCATGTCACTGTGTTTCCCACACATATTAGAGTTTTTTTGATTGTGGCTCTGAAGTCTGTAAGGCTGAGTACCACTGCCTGTGTTTTATGAATCAGACGGCGTCTTGTTGACTCATTTGCAGGTTAAGAAGGTCCTTTGTGAATCAGGACCATCAGTCTTTTGTCTCCTCTGCTTGCTGTGACTTTCTCTGGGTCGGCATCATCACCACATCTGCCTACACCTGTGTTAGAAAAAGTAGGCGGAGTCTGCACACCATTTGACCTTAACGCAGATACTCTGGATCTGCTCCTAGTTCAGCGACGAGAGAGGACTTTATGTCACACACACACACACACACACACACACACACACACACACACACACACACACACACACACACACACACACACACACACACACACACACACACACACACACACACACACACACACACACACACACACACACACACACACACACACACACACACACACACACACACACACACACACACACACACACACACACACACACACACACACACGACTTTTATTTTACTGAAAAGAAAAAAGAACAAACAGCAGACAGCTTCTCTGCTGGAGACAAATACCTGACCTGCTGCATTCCTCACACTGAATTCTGTGTGTCTGTGTGTGTGTCTGTGTGTGTCTGTGTGTGTGTGTGTTTCCTGACAGACAGAACCTCAGCATGAAGGGCCAGACTGAAGCCCGAAGGCACAGACACTGCTAAGCCCCCTCTGACACACACACACACACACACACACACACACACACACACACACACACACACACACACACACACACACACACACACACACACACACACACACACACACACACACACACACACACACACACACACACACACACACACACACACACACACACACACACACACACACACACACACACACACACACACACACACACACACATTTTCATGATTCAGTGTTTACATGCAGAAGTTGAGAATAAAGTTATTTGTATTCTGAGTTCTCCTCCTCCCTCACACAAACAGACCTGCTCATCTAACCTGGTAGAACACATGAACGTCCACTCACTGAATGAAGCCAAACGCTGGAGGTCGCCATGTTGGAAATGCTGACTCTACCTGACTTTAGATTAACAGTCAAAGAGGCGGGGCCTAAGCCCGCCTGCAGGTCACACAGTGATACAGTGACTGCTGAACATCCAACACATCAGATTATCACTCATTGTGTTTGTCTGACCCACATGGTGTGTGTGTGTGTGTGTGTGTGTGTGTGTGTGTGTGTGTGTGTGTGTGTGTGAGCCCACCATCTGGAGCTCGTAGTGGTCCATATGTCTGCAGGTTTCCTTCCAGAGAGGACACGAGACGAAGAGCTCCCTGCACACTGAGAAGGCGGGATTAAACCCTAAAGTCCAGTTTGTTTGAGCAGTGTGAGCGCTGTGATCCGTGCTGAAGCTCGGTACACTTCACAGTCCTGGTACACAACGTGGTCAGTCTGCATTCAGGAGTAACCCTGGAGTGTTCTGTATCTGACTCACAATAAGACTCACAGCAGCTTCATTTGAGTCCTCCTGTCTTCTAAACTGAGCACGCTTCATGATGACGGAAAGTCATAAATGTGGTGGACTCTGAAGCTTCAGTGTTTATCCAGCTCTGCATGGGTCTGTAAACCTTTCTGTGTTCTAACCTCTCTCCATTTTTCAAAAGCATCTCCAATATTGATCCTAGTTTGAGCACGTTTCTGCTCGTGGAGCTTATTAGAAACATGCAGAGGCTTTTTAGGTCGGGTACAATCACTTCTATCTGAACCACTTCTCTTGCCCGCTTCCATCGCTGCAACACCTGTTGACCTGATAACTGCTCTCATATCTGACAAACTGAGGGGCGTCCAAAACGGCCGTGTGTGTGTGTGTGTGTGGGGGGGGGGTGCCTTAAAACCATCTACCTTCTCTGGTCCAAACAAATCCAGAGCATGGTGGTGACATACACCTCCTCTCCTCCTCCTCCTCTCTCTCTTCTTCATCCTCTCAGAGTTAACTCTTTATCACCTCCTCTCCTCCTCTCTCTCTTCTTCATCCTCTCAGAGTTAACTCTTTATCACCTCCTCTCCTCCTCTCTCTCTTCTTCATCCTCTCAGAGTTAACTCTTT
>NW_026870363.1:45000-47500 GCF_963584025.1 Labrus mixtus
GTAGAGGCTGCAGTGTAAAGAGTCCATCAGTATTAACTCATCCATTCATACACACTCACACACTGATGGTAGAGGCCACTGAGTAAAGAGTCCATCACTATTAACTCATCCATTCATACACATTCACACGCTGATGGTAGAGGATGCAGTGTAAAGAGTCCATCAGTATTAACTCATCCATTCATACACATTCACAGACTGATGGTAGAGGCTGCAGTGTAAAGAGTCCATCAGTATTAACTCATCCATTCATACACATTCACACACTGATGGTAGAGGCTGCAGTGTAAAGAGTCCATCAGTATTAACTCATCCATTCATACACATTCACACACTGATGGTAGAGGCTGCAGTGTAAAGAGTCCATCAATATTAACTCATCCATTCATACACATTCACACGCTGATGGTAGAGGCTGCTGAGTAAAGAGTCCATCAGTATTAACTCATCCATTCATACACATTCACACGCTGATGGTAGAGGCTGCTGAGTAAAGAGTCCATCAGTATTAACTCATCCATTCACACACATTCACACGCTGATGGTAGAGGCTGCTGAGTAAAGAGTCCATCAGTATTAACTCATCCATTCACACACATTCACACGCTGATGGTAGAGGCTGCAGTGTAAAGAGTCCGTCAGTATTAACTCACCTTTCTATTGAATTAAATGAATCATGTCTACAAATATTTCATATTTTTCTTAGCTATGGGTTCAGAGAGACCCCCTCCACCCCTGGGTCATATACGAGGAGACCCTGTAGTGCAGAATGGTGATGGAGGAGGTATGACAGGGTGAGGTGATGAAGGGGTTAATCTCCTTTATTCATGTTTGCCTCATTTTCAGGAAAGGTGTGACGCGTTTCCCACTCACCTGTGTGGATCTCAAACCGAGCGTGTGCAGGTTTGTACTTTTATCTGATAACATGCCACAGGTCTGTGGAGCTGCAGGACAGGTCGACCATGTTCAGCCTGCACGCTCCTCTGTTTCACATTGTTCAGTACTGAACAGCACTCCAGAATCCACAGGTACAAACCTTCCTCCAGGTGTTTTCAGGACTGTCATCAGAGTTTGAAACTTTGATATGTTTCTAGTAAAAGCCGAAAACTGCTGATGCATTCATTTCTAATAGGGCTAGGTGATATGGAGCAAAACTCATATCTTGATATTGTTTAGCTGAATGGCGATACTCGATATATATCGATATGTATTTTATTAACAGTGAAAATAAACTACCTGTTTGTGAATTTAAAAAGTAATATTATAAAATAAAAATGTTCCTTGAATACAATAAAAGAGAGAGAGAGGAGGACAGACAGTCAGTCATCATCAGTGAGATGAGAAAAAGGTGACCTGGCACCTCTGTAATGTTATTTTAATGCAACATAAACTATATTCATATTAACCATATTGTCTTACCCTATAAATATATCGATATATCTTAAAAACTCCATATATTGCTGAGTCCTAATTTCAAATCTTTCTTATTTTCGTCCCCATCTCGTCTTTTTGTCAGTTTTCTGTCTCGATGGAGGACAAAAACATCTCGTCTCTGCTGTGAGATCAATTTAATCCTGTAGAGGTTTAAAAGTAACAAATCAGCATCCAGAGTCATTAATGCATCCAATCAAACGAGCAGCGTGACATCGAACTGCTTCTTTAAGGACGGCTGAAACTAAATGTAGCTGTTGAAGCTGTTTCAACAGCAACAAAAACAGACTTCCTAAAAACACAATGTTGGTTAATTTATTGTTTTTATATAATAACTGCAGGCAAACTCCTGCACACCGTCTCAACTGCACAAAAACACTGGCATGGTTAAACATAGTTTTAGACCAATGTAGACTGTGAGTATGTTTCCACTGTGTGAGTGACTCGTCCTCCTCACCTGACGTATTTAACAGCTTTTAATTGGTCAGTTAAATGACAGATTGAGTTTCACTCTCTCCTCTGTCGAGTGGAGCTGCAGTGTCTGTGTCTGCACAACACTCAGTGCAGGTGTGTGCTGATGGTTTTGATCTCAGGTGTGACACAGGAAACATGTCCCTGTGGGTGGAGGGTTAGGGTTACAGCTCATTAAAGTGTGGAAATAGTTTGACAGATTAGCAAAGGGAAAGCAGGTTTATGTCATTAGCAGACGGATTAGCAGACTGTTGCCTCACTGTGAAACACTAAATGGAACCATTATTAACACGACAATAGAACAGCAGAAACCGCTTTAATTCACTTTACATAACCTGACAGGAAAGCTCATTTTCAGTCGTACAGTCAGAGAGTGAATCAGTGCTATGACTGAAGCAGAGAGAGAGAGAGAGAGGAGCAGTGAAACAGAGAGAGAGAGAGAGAGAGAGAGGAGCAGTGAAACAGAGAGAGAGAGAGAGAGAGAGAGAGAGGAGCAGTGAAACAGAGAGAGAGAGAGAGAGAGAGAGAGGAGCAGTGAAACAGAGAGAGAGAGAGAGAGAGGAGCAGTGAAACAGAGAGAGAGAGAGAGAGAGGAGCA
>NW_026870363.1:62500-65000 GCF_963584025.1 Labrus mixtus
AGGAACACACCTGAGGAACACATTAAGAGGAACACACCTGAGGAACACACCTGAGGAACACATTAAGAGGAACACACCTGAGGAACAAACACCTGAGGAACACACCTGAGGAACACATTAAAAGGAACACACTAACAGGAACACACCTGAGGAACACATTAAGAGGAACACACCTGAGGAACACACCTGAGGAACACATCTGAGTAACAGACCTGAGGAACACACCTGTGGAACACACCTGAGGAACACATTAAGAGGAACACACCTGAGGAACACATTAAGAGGAACACATTAAGAGGAACACACTAAGAGGAACACATTAAGAGGAACACATTAAGAGGAACACACTAAGAGGAACACACCTGAGGAACACACCTGAGGAACACATTAAAAGGAACACACCTGAGTAACACACCTGAGGAACACACCTGAGGAACACATTAAAAGGAACACACCTGAGTAACACACCTGAGGAACACACCTGAGGAACACACCTGAGGAACACATTAAGAGGAACACACCTGAGGAACACACCTGAGGAACACATTAAGAGGAACACACCTGAGGAACACATTAAGAGGAACACACCTGAGGAACACACCTGAGGAACACACCTGAGGAACACACCTGAGGAACACACCTGAGGAACACATTAAGAGGAACACACCTGAGGAACACATTAAGAGGAACACATTAAGAGGAACACACTAAGAGGAACACACCTGAGGAACACATTAAGAGGAACACACCTGAGGAACACACCTGAGTAACACACCTGAGGAACACACCTGAGGAATACATTAAGAGGAACACACCTGAGGAACACATTAAGAGGAACACACCTGAGTAACACACCTGAGGAACACACCTGAGGAATACATTAAGAGGAACACACCTGAGGAACACATTAAGAGGAACACACCTGATGGACATACCTGAGGAACACATTAAGAGGAACACACCTGAGGAACACACCTGAGGAACACATTAAGAGGAACACACCACTACCCCCTCCCCACCAGATCGTGGGTTGGCGGCCTGCCAGAACACATTAAGAGGAACACACTAAGAGGAACACATTAAGAGGAACACATTAAGAGGAACACACTAAGAGGAACACACCTGAGGAACACACCTGAGGAACACATTAAAAGGAACACACCTGAGTAACACACCTGAGGAACACACCTGAGGAACACATTAAAAGGAACACACCTGAGTAACACACCTGAGGAACACACCTGAGGAACACACCTGAGGAACACATTAAGAGGAACACACCTGAGGAACACACCTGAGGAACACATTAAGAGGAACACACCTGAGGAACACATTAAGAGGAACACACCTGAGGAACACACCTGAGGAACACACCTGAGGAACACACCTGAGGAACACACCTGAGGAACACATTAAGAGGAACACACCTGAGGAACACACCTGAGTAACACACCTGAGGAACACACCTGAGGAACACATTAAGAGGAACACACCTGAGGAACACACCTGAGTAACACACCTGAGGAACACACCTGAGGAATACATTAAGAGGAACACACCTGAGGAACACATTAAGAGGAACACACCTGAGTAACACACCTGAGGAACACACCTGAGGAATACATTAAGAGGAACACACCTGAGGAACACATTAAGAGGAACACACCTGAGGGACATACCTGAGGAACACATTAAGAGGAACACACCTGAGGAACACACCTGAGGAACACATTAAGAGGAACACACCACTACCCCCTCCCCACCAGATCGTGGGTTGGCGGCCTGCCAGAACAACCCCCCCCCCCCCCCCCCCCCCCCCCACACCCACACCCACACCCACCCACACCCCCTCCCCTACCGGATTGCTGATGGACGGTCTACCTCCCCCCACCCCCTTGCTCTCTATCCCTCTTCCTGCATCTTATCCCATCTCTCCCCCTATCCTTTCCAAGCCCGGCGCAGTCTAGGCCTGTGAAGACTGTTTCGTCATGAGCCGGGGATCCGGCCGAAGATTTCTGCCTTTTAATAAGGCAGTTTTTTCTTACCACTGTAACTTTTGCTGCTTTGCTAAAGTGCTCATGATGGATTGGCCGGATCTTTGTATCATAACAATGAGTAGAATCAGCCCTTATAGTTAGGGCTGGTGCTGGTGTAGACCAGCTCTTAGTTATGCTGCTATAGGCTTAGACTACCGGGGGAACTGGCACCCTGAGCTCCTCTCTCTCTCTCTCTCTCTCTCTCTCTCTCTCTCTGCATATACAGTGCATCATATTACTGCATGTATCTATCTATAAATCTCAGTCACTAACCACCTACTTTCCTGGGAGCTCTTGAGCTCTCCTAGGCTCCTCAAGATCGTCGGTTGACGGCTTGCCAGAACAACCCCCACCCCACCACTACCCCCTCTCCACCGGATCGTGGGTTGGTGGCCTGCCAGAACAACCTCCCACACCCCCTCCCCTCCCCACCGGATTGCTGATGGACGGTCTACCTCCCCCGA